>NW_008599786.1:0-44086 GCF_000691845.1 Merops nubicus
AAAGGATTCTATGATTCTATGATAACAACTTAAGCTAATACAGGAGCCAACCACCCTTCCTTTGTAGTAGTTGTGGTGCTTCTTAAGAGGACAGGCAGTTAAACATGTTAAATATAATAATTTCTCTCTGTTGACTCCATAAGGGAGTCTAGGTCAAATGGAGATATATGCTTTCTTAAAGTCAGAAGTTAGCCACGATCATTGCACTGCTTCAGGGAAATCCCATTTCAGGCATAAACATTTTGTTTAATATTTATCACTGCTAATAGTGGTTTTCTTGTTTTTTTTCAGAATCTTATCTTAGATCCAGAAACACATATGATTTTTAAAAAGTTGTGCGTCATAGTTCATAATGTTAAGGCAGAATATCTAATTGTATTGATTAAATCATTTGTAAAACAAGAAAAAGAATTATGATACAGTATCCTACACAAAGTCTATCAAAAAATATTTCAGATAAAAAACTATTACAGTGTTTTTGCAGTCAAAGACCTGGAGCTGTAAATTATCTGTTAATCTAGCTGGTCCTCCACATGACATGGGAATTAAAGAAATTTTGTAATGTCCCCATTCTGTCTGCTTTTGACACAGTTAAATTAAAAGCATGCAGCGAACAGCTGGTATAAATACCAACTATTCTTCTTGCTAAACAATATGAAGCAAGAGAGCAACTTTTCATATTGTTTTCCAAACCATAATTGTTCAGCTCATGTAGACAAATTAAGACAGAAACAGAACCTAATTACATTCAAATAATGTCTTTCTAGTACGCAGATGTCAAACACCTCCTTATGAAGTATACTTCAGCTAGCAACTGCACATGTCAATTCACATATGTTTTGAGTAGATGTAATGGGAGGACATTCAGCAACCCCCTACGCAACTTTTCCCCACTAGATGAAGGATTCAGAATTATTCTTTTTTTTTTTTTTTGTGTGTCACTTAGTGTATTATTATTCAGTCTTTGACACTCAGTGTTCAGTATAACCCTATTAAAAATAAACCACATTAATTATGTAAATGGTAATTATCAATGGCCCTTGAAATGACAAGAATTAAGCATTTTACCAAGACTCTGAAGAGGCAGGGCCCATTTATTTAAATTCATTGTTATATAGTTAGCATATAGGAGATGAGACCTTAAGAGGAGTCTCTCGCTGTTGACTAAACATAACTATTGATACCAGTTTAACAAAATTCTCAACCATATATAAAGTACAATTACTAGGATTTGAATTCAGTAGTGTGTGCCAAGAGTTTTACTATTGCCTTTGTCAGGACAAGAGACCTAAACCAAGGCAAATGGGTGGATTATATTAATATTATTTCTGATTAAACTTTTTAAGTAACAATTTAAAAAAGGATGTGGATTTGTAGACCAACAACATATAAACCACTTGTCATGATCCTCTTAACAGCAGGTGGACCTCATCCTTTAGCCTATGTCCTCAAATGTCAAGTGGAATTCATTTCTCAGCCACAACTGTAAAACTACTGAAACTGTGTAGAAAGATGCAGGGTAATAGCTTTATAATAATTTGCAGACTCTGAGGACAAATGGTGTGTGTGATGTATCAGTAAGTATCTGTATAGCTAAATTCTGTCAGTTACCCAAAAAGGGCTCTGTACACACAAGGACTGCTGACCCTCAGGACCCTCTAACCATGTGCTTCTGGAGAAAGCTGTAGATAGTACTGGTCAGCAGCACTGTGTCAGGGACTTGCCAACAATGAGTACATAGAAGAACAGGACAGCATTCAAGCCACAGCACAGCCTTGGTTTGAATATTTGCAAAGCTCTAAGTACATCTAGATTAAAACTTGGCAAATGTTCTAAATTACTGGAGGCGTCCTCATCAGGAGGAAAACTCAAATGCTACAGTTAGCATATCAAGTACAGTACCACAAAGTCTCCATAAGCTATATTCTATAGCTTTGACCACATGACATTAGGTGTTATAATGGCAAATGGGCTAATGTTCAGCAGTTTAAAAGACTAGAGAAATGCAAAAAGATTCCTTAAAGCTACATTCTTTCCTGGATGAAGTTGCAGCTTGCAGGGGCTGAACTGACATGTAGAGTTTCTGCTTTTCATTATTATATTTGTGCAACATACAAACAACATATGGTGTTACAATAATAAAGGATACAATGGTTTCTGAAGTTTGTTTCAACTTATTCAAAGGCTCCTGTCTCAAAATTCATACAAACCTTAAAAAAAAAATCATCAAAATATAAAATCTTTTTTTTTTTTTTTTTTTACCTCAGCACTATGTCCTTGTACAATGAATGCCATAAATGCTGGGTTTTTGTACATTCAAATTATTCTGTCAGATGTTCACGGCTACATTCATTTTTGTGTTTTAAATACTCCAAAGTTTTGATGGCTCAATATTTCTAACAATTTGAAAGTAATTTTCTTTACTCTGTGAAAAAAGAACCACAATCTTAGTAATAAAGAAGAAAATTAATTTTTAAATTGTACATTTAAAGTATACCCAAATGTATTTAAAGAAGATAGAAATTAAAGCCCATCTGTTACTGTAAAAGTCAAAATCAACTACATTTTCATGAAATTAAAGAAAAATTTTAAGGATTATATACTTGGTTTTTTGTCAGCGTTCTCTCTTCTATGTCCATCAGTGAAACTTTTTGGTTATTGTTTGCCACTAAAAAGCCCCTTCCAACACATTATAATAAGAAGCTAAATTATGTTGAGTTCCATGAGTATTTCAGAAAACTATGACTAAGAAATACTGAACAGACTTGTTTATGTGGTAACTAGAGTTATCAAAGGGTAGGTTCAGTTTATTGGTCACAGTACTATTCTCATAATCTTAGCTTAAGAACTTCCTTCCATTATACATTTTTAAATTAAACTGTCATTCATTAGTGGTAGAAACAGCATGCTGACCCAATTAAAAAAAAAAAAGTAGCAGAAAATGTAATTATTCCAGTACAGATTAAAATCCTTTTACTTCCTAACAATGTTGAACTCTTGGTCTCAGATTCTTTCTTTCTAGTTTTGCTAAGGAATATATTTTCAAGTAAAGATTGCTAAAGCCATTGATTTACCTTTTGTGATGAAACTAGGCCAGCAGGCACAACTGCAACAGAAGATTTTGTAAATTTTTTTAAATAAATAAATCTGAGCTAAACCAGCAAGTTCCTGGTGTCATGCAACCAGCAATTGTTATTTGCTTCCCTGAGCAGGCCTACATGCCCTAGAAAAACGGTATCAATAGAAAAGCTGTAAAATGTTTTGCTACAAGCCTCAGAAAAAAAAAAAAAAAAAACAAAAAAACAACAAACAAACAAACAAACAAAAAAAAACAAAGTGAATTTGATAATAATAAAAAAAAACCTTAAAATAAAGGTTGCAGACAGAGATTAAAGGAATTACAGTTGTTTTTCAAGCAACTGTGGTCTAAACTGGTTCTCTAAACTGGACCTAGATTCTCAAAGATGTTTGGAGATGTCCCACTGATTCACCAGGAGGAGTCATCTGACATCACTGTAAAAGGTAGTCTATATGGAGTCCCTTAAGACTCATCCAAGTCCTGAGGAGCCTGAGTCTACAAAAAGCAGCTGACAATGTTTGATTACCTGGCCGTGTTAGAGCAGGTATACCAGTTATGTGGTTACAGTGGGGGCTCAGACCACTCTTATGAGGAGGACATTTTCAGCATTTAGAAACTCCAGGCACTTATAGAATGCAGCTGACAGCATAATTCAGTTGAAAGTAAATGTTTTTCAAGCAACTGCTAACTGCATTAATATCAGTCTGCATCTGACAAAACAGATAATAAAATACGTTGCTCCATATTCAAATAAATATATAGTAAATTAACTGTTAGAATCTACATTACTCAAGGAGTAAACAAAGAAGAAAATAATATTGTATTAAATAAATGATTACAAAGGTAAGAAGATTAATACAAACTCTTCAACTGATTAAAGGTTTGATAAACTCTAAAATTAGAGGGTTTACATGAAAGATTAAAAAAAAAAAAAAAAAAAGTGAATTTCCTGGTGGTTTTAGAACATAAAGTATAACAATTCTTATCTTGGAACAATCTTCCAACACAGGATTTCTACTCCTGGTGGGCTGTAAAAAAAAAATGAGAGATATCCAGATATCCACAGAAAAATTCCGAGTTTACGGGCATGAAGTAGTAAGGCGATGACTATCTTTCATTCTTCCAAATGTACATTCTTTTCTGCTTGGCAACTGCTTAGCAAAGCATAAGCAAAAAACTCAGCAAAGGAAGGTCAGCAGGAAAAAAAAAGCAGGAAGCTTGCTTGGAAACTCAGCACTTTGTAGAAACAAACCTTAGGGCTTTTTTGCTATTAACTTCTTCCTGGGACCACAGTAAAATATTTGTTTTGGCTTTCAACACAGAGCATTAAACAGAAATAAACAGAAGCATAAAAGTTATTTAAATCAGTTTAATGTTATAATTGGGGATTTGACTATCAGAAGATAAATGTTTAATAATTCAGAGGGAAAGAATTGGCTAAAGAATGAGAGTTATAGCAAAACACAGTGTGTGCAAATAGGAAACAATTTATCGGTTCAAGGAGAGAAGTAAATCAGGGTTCCAATTATTATGCTTGCAGTATTCTTTGGGGAGTAGTTTGCATTGTTAGACAATCCAAAATAATTTCATTTTGCAGAATAAATTTTCCAGGTAACTTGTGGGAATTTAACCATAAAAATCAATAAGGCTGATGGGAGCCTTATAATTGATCTCTGTTCACCAATGTGCTAGAGGTATTTGCCTATGAGATAGTTTTTAAAGGCATTTAGACCTCATCTTCAGAGTGATTGGACTCTGAATTCTTCTAATTCTAGGATAACAACCTACCCTTGTCAAATATTTGCACGTGACAGAGAACGGTGATTTATTTCTCCAAGTGTTGTTTCTCAGCTTCTATCAAAGAGCAAGTCTGCCCTAACTTATGTGAAAAATAAACATCTCTTTTTCTGTTATGCTTCCAGCTTTACCAAAACATTTAAAAACTGAATGATGTTTTTTGCAAATATATCTTCTATTACTTAGGTAAAGAACTTTAGAAGATTTTAACTTCCAACAGTCTTCAGCATGCTGTCAGTGATTACAAAACTGTTATGAGGGGTGGTTTTAATAATAAAAAAAAAAAAGAATATTTCTCCCACAGACACAAAACTCACGGTTTGATTTATTCTGCAGCATTAAACCAGTCTAGCTGCAAAATGTTTTGTTCCCCTTTAAAATATTTTAAAGACCTTTACCATCACAAAATATACTTCTGTCATGCTATAGAAAAAAACCTACAGAAGAGGTAAAATTCATTTTAAAGAAAACAAAACCACACCAGAACTCAAGATTAAAAGAAACGGAATTATATGTTACCAAAACATTTACAATATGTAAAGCACAGAGATCTAAAACAAGCAACCTCATAAAATCCTCATTCTTTAGCAGCATATGCAGCCTTGAAAATAAAAAGCCTGTCATCAGTTTCTATTGTTGCACATTAAGGTAGTTCTTCTTATCCTCTTTCATTAAAGTGACTCCAGGCCTTACTCCCAGGTCATATTGTTCAGATAAGAGAGAAGACGACTTACATCCTAGGACAGTTCAGAAGTAAACAGCCAAAAATGATCCTAACAAGAATACCTAAAACTTAAATAATGCAATAGTAAAGCCAATGAGTAAAACATAAATATTTATATCACTGGTCATCCTATTTTTACTTGACTTTGCTTATATCTGCACTGAATATTTGTGTTTGCAAACAAGCTGAACTTTAATCTCCATATGTCCACCCTTAATACATCACTCAAGTAACAGGCTTTGTTGGCTTTCTTCACTTTTTTCCAAGTGGGACCATGTTGTTCTCCCTCTGAGGGGCACCTGTAAATCTGCTTGCTCCCTGAGAATATGTCCAAAACCAGTCCTTTCCAAACAGGGTTGTCAAAAATGATATATCACACAGAGCTAAAGGAAGCTGCAACAGAGGCCAAGTATGCACATTTACCTTCCTTACACCTTACTCTTTGACAGTTTTTGGCAGTTACATCCAGCTCAGCTGAACCTGGTTTTGCTTGAAGAGACAGGCTCTGCTGTGTTGATTTCTGTAAGTGGATCTCACCATCTAATAGAGAGCTCATAATCCATTCATATCTAACAATTCCTGCATAGCCAGCATTTGTTAGCATGACAGAACATAGCATAACTTAAAAAAAATAATTAAAAAAAAATAATAATAATAAAAAAAAACCAACAATGACAACAAAAAAACCCCAACACATTATTTTTTTCCTTTTTACAGCTAGCTTTGGAAGTATAAATCTTGGTAGGTGTTGAGACTACAAAAGGATTATATCCCTATGCAAGCATAGTTGTTACTTTTTTCTTTTAATCCCATAAACCCCTTGACAATTCTTTGACACCACCATTACAGTCCATTCATCCCTCTGTTCTCTCTCTCTTGCAGAAATACACATACACACACACACAGAGCCTTAATTAACTCAATGCATTGAGAAAAGAAAATGGTAAACAGAAGAGAGAGAGCACGTGATACCTGTAACTAAACAGAACACATTAACTTGCCCATTCTCCTCAGTAACAGATGTTTGCAACAACCCAAGGATGAGAGCTTTACCAACTCGACTAAAATGCTCAGACTGTAAGCTAATGTTTCATCTTCTCATGTAGTATATTTGAATTCTAAAACCGTTGAAGTGTTTTCCGCAATGATTTTTGGATGCACTGAGATTCACACCTATAAGTATCAGTATTACAGGGGATTCCTAACTGTATGGAATAAGGTGATAATATGCATCTTGTACGCACCAAACCATTTATCTTTCACTGTATCTGTGTTTTTCTAACTACAAAGCAATGGACTAAGTGAGAGGCATAATTATTCCTACCATAGGGAAAAGTAGAAAAGATGAGGGGTAGTGTAGGCATAAATCAATACTGCTGCAGGCAAACAATTGCTGTAGAGGTGCACATTGTATTAATGAAGAGTGAATATTGATTTAGTTAATAGCAGTGTTCCAGTAAACTTTAATAAGCATCAGTGACCCTGGTTTGTGAACTCTTCCGTGAAGGCAAATCCCATCATCTGTATGGATTCCTGTTCATTTATAGAGGGCTTCTTCCATGAAAAGTAGTTTAAAGGACTAAGGATGAATAACAGCAGAGTAGTTTTGAATAGTTACAAGGTAAATTTTTATCAGGCCATTAAGCTTTAATTCTTCCCACCATTCCCACGAATCTACAAATGTCAACCTATTTAAAGCCCGGTCCTTAACTTGAAAAAATACACAGATAAACAGGCTGAAATTTCAGATATTTATCTGAAAATTCTTTGGAAGCTGGTTGCTATTTCTGTTTGCATGCTCATAGTTCATAACTTTGTGTGGAACTTCACTGTTTCAAGACAGTCTGTATGCTATTTCACACATCACTTGTATTCATAAAAAAAAAAAAAATCAACTAGAAATAATGAGGGTTTTGGTGTATTTTTGTGGTTTCGTTTTTGTTTCATTTTCCATCTAAAATGAACTGCAGGAGTCCCTTAAAAACTTCATCAAGTATGCAGAGAAAGAAAAGAAATGCTGCAATATTAATGTCTTTACAAAAATTAGTAAAATATATATTTTGTTTCATTGTTAAAATATAGCTATAATTTTCTTTTAAATAAAACTAACAGTATGCAAGTGTCTTAAATATAGCTTTCAGCACTATAGTCCATCTATACTTTCATGAAGGTCTGTTACACTTCAAATTTTCAGAAATTAAGAAAAAAAAAATTTTCATTCCTGTTGACTTTATCTAATACAAAGTTTATTACAATATAAACACAAAAGCATATTTAATCAACTGGATCTTTTTGAGATCTTGCTGTAGTATCAATCCCACCCTTTCTTTCCAAATATTAACTTCTAATCAGAAAAGGGTACACTTTTGCTTCTATTTAAGCAGGCCAAGTGGACTGAAGATTCAGTTTGCCTCAGCTGACTGTCAACAAAGTGCCTACCAACATACTAATGTTGTTCTTAATTAGCTTACATGGAATTATTTTAGTTTTCATCCAGTAAGAAGAAGATTCAACACTGAGTTGACTGAGTTGACAACACTACAGATGAGAGAGGTGTCTAAGCTTTCATTCTAGTTGAGGGCAATCTAGTCAATATAATCAATGGTGAGTGATTCATTGGGCCAGCCACTTGGACGTAATTGCACTACTTTTGTATAAGTAACGGTGTGTCAATGTATCTGAGATGCTTTAGGGTTTAAAAGACATAGGAAACACTAGATAAGATACACATGATCACAAAAGGTGACCTGGGCCCCCAGGTCTGGACTAACAGCAGCCAGGATACTGCAAAGTATCTATCTCCAGTGTCACCAAATTAGGCAAAGGAATCTATGCCCCTTGCATCTTCAGTCCAGAGGTGTAGATCACTACGTCAGTTACCATTTATTAAGTTGTTATATGTTGGCTCAACAGTATTATAACTCCCTCCAGTGAACCTTAAAATCTGTTGAATGTGCATAATCTAGTCATGCTTCCTTCACAGATACTGTTGGATAGTTAAAAGGCCAAACCACATGTAGTTTCAGCTGAGATCATCATAGAACTTGCAGCTTCACACACTGGGACACAAAGAAATTCCTCTGAAGTAGAGTGCTGTCAGCAGAGTCACAGCACTTTCTTCTCTCAGGAAGCCAGGAGTCTCCCTCCATTACGCTACAGTGATATTGAACGGAAATTTGGAGGGGAAGTGGTGCACCACTGAAAGCACAGCTGGATATGTAGGAAGAAAGAGTCTCACCCTACTTTTGAAACCAGATAAAGCTCAGTAATTCATCTGAAAGTGACAAGTACTTTAAAACAAACAAACAAAATCTGAGAATTTAAGATGTGATTCAGTCTCTAAAAGATGGCTATCTTTCTTCAGTGACTTCAAGGAAGTTTGTCAGCCTGGTCCTCATTTATTGTCTTCAGCTAGATAGGATAAATTTAGCCCTTCTGGATAGAAGATGGTTATAGATAATATAGGGCAATTATGTCTTCTTATTTCTCAAAAGACATTTTTGGTGATTCTGTTTTGACAATTTCAGTTCTATAGCAATTAAATTTTTTACCTCATAAAAAGGCTTTCCCTCCTGTCCCAGGAAAAATCCCCCAATCAAATATGCCACCTCTAATATTTTTTAAAAATCAAATAATTTTACCCATAACCATAAAGAACCAAGGTTTCTTTATATTACCACAATATCTACATATATATCTCCTTTGACTTCAAATATGGAAGGTACTACAATTCTTTTTATAAGTATATAAGTACAGGAAAGTAGGTACTAAACTGCTCTTAATATAGTACCCCAAAGCTGGTACTTACAAACAACATTTTTGAAGGTATATTGATGCTGTGAGGGGCTGGAAATGTTTTCTCTGAAATGTTCTGGTGGCGAACAGTTACACATAAAGACAGCAAGAGAAAAAAACACACAAAAAGTTTTAAGCATGACCAGAATATATTTTTTGTTTGAAGATGAAAAAGTGCATTGTACTTCTAATGTAACATGAAGCTGGTATTATATTTCCTTCAGAAAATATATTCATGTGTGAGTCTATTAATACATATTTCAACTCATTCTTCCTGTTTTTACTATGGAATTTAGTTTAATTATATCAGCAATAAGTTTGTCTATTTTTGGTGAAGAAAATTGGACAAGTGAAGAGGGAAACTGGTTGGATTTTGCTTTTAAAATGTTTTGTAATTAACAGTTCAATAACTTTGCAGATCTCTGATCTTTCCCATTTTATTTGTGAAATAAGTTCATTGTTTAACATGTCACTTTCATAACCTTATTATAGTCAAGAAAAATATTATCCAATCCACTGATTTTATAGAAAACAGGGAAATTTTTATCTGACTAACTTCATGGTTTTTAGAAGATATCATTTTACATCAATCAGATACAGATGTGCTATTTTACAGTAGATTTCCAGAAATATATGAAAGTTAAGTACTATCTTTAGTAGCATTATACTCTTCAACCAAAACATAGTTTTGTATAGCAATATTGTGCTTCACTGTCATCACAAAAAAATATGTGCATTAGTGCACACAATTCTCTTAAACCTTTTAAATAATACTATTCTTATTATATAGATTTTTATTAAAGAAAAAAAAAAGGAAAAGGGAAATGCCAAGTACATGCCAATTCTACCCTGTAGAAAAAAATAACAGGACCATCCTCTTTTTGGAAGCAAGAAAATAATTCTTAAAAGAATTGTTAAAGATTCCCAAAAGAATTGTTAAAGAAAAGCAGATAGCACAAGGGAGACTCTGCAAGACTAGAAGTAAACCATAATTTCCTCCGTCATCAGTACAGAATGAGAAACAGAAGAAAGATTCTGGAGACATTAAAGTGTATTTCCACCCCTATGCATATGTGATTTTCAAACTTCATATCTATACAGAATCACAGAACAATAGCAGTTGGAAGGGACCTCTGAGGATCACCTAGTCCAACTCCACGGCTAAAGCAGGTTCATCTAGGGCAGGCTGCACAGGATCATATCACACACAGATTCACAGTGTCCAGGTATGTTTTGAAAGTCTTCAGAGAAGGAGACTCTACAAGTGCTCTGAGCAGCCTGTTCCAGTGTTCTTTCACTCTCAAAGTAATGAAGTTCTTTCTTACGTTTAGGTGGAACTTCCTGTATTCTTGCTTGTGCCTGTTACCCCTTGTTCTATCACTGGACACCGCTGAAAAGAGACTGCCCCATTCTCTTGACAACTGCCCTTTAAGTGTTTAGAAGCATTGATAAGGTCCTCTCTCAGTCTTCTCTAGTTTAAACAGCCCCAGGTCCCTTGAACTTTCATTGTAAGAGAGATGTTCCTATCTCTTCACCATCCTTGTAGCCCTCCATTGGACTCTCTCCAGTAGTTCCCTATCTCTCTTCAACCGGGGATCCCAGAACTGGACACAGTACTCCAGATGTGGCTTCATTAGGGCAGAGCAGAGAGGAAGGAGAGCCTTCCGCAACCTGCTGGCCACACTTCTTAATGCATACCTTGCCACAGTACTAGTAATGGGAAATAGAAGTACCTCCAGTGAAATTTGTGAAGCAATTGTCCAGACAAAGAGGAAAGCAAATCATATTTTCCTCAAGAACATGTATGCTTGTGCACTTAATTAACTCATGAATTTGCATAATGTATCTGATGTTCCACAACCAAACTACTGTTGTCTTTCGAAGTGTGTAATTTTTAGGAACTACTCAAGAAGCGTTACATGCATTTGTAATAACCCACTGTTCTGGTTCCGTGTAAAAAGGGGTTCAGGGCAGGACCCACACGGAATAGAACTATGTACCCCCCTCTCCCCCCCACTGAGAGAGAGAGAGACACTTTGGAAAAAAAAATGAAGTATATTGTTCAACAAGGAACAGAAAACGAAAAAGGGAGGTAAGGAAAATAATATATACAAAGATTAGGGGAAAAATACAAACAATAAAATATACAAAACCCTCAGAAATGGTTCCAGGGTCCCACGGAGTGAAAGGACAACTTTCCTCTCCGAGCTCCAAGCCAGGAGTGAAATAAGAAACCACTCCCTGCCTCTTATCAGAGTGTGTGTGGGAAGGGGAGGGAATACAATGGTTTCACCCCCACCCGGGGTCCTCCCAGTTGCTGGAAGGTCACGCCCCCATTCCAAGCCTCAAACCACAACACCCACCATACTTATTACCCATAGGCCACACAGGAACGACAACACACTTTGCTAAACACAGTATACTATACTAATAGTATACTATGCTATTTCAAATAGTTAATATTCTAAAAAACACGGGATAGAAAGACGAAAGAAATAGAGCACACAAACAGTTCAATGCCCACAAGCATTAAGTTAGCTCCTTGTTTATTCATACCCAAGAAGGTATCCAGGGCCAGGAGAAAGAAGTACGGTTGACATAAACATACAGGAAGAACACAGAAACATCTGTTCTATTGCAGCAAAGGTCCCTACTTCAGCTGTTTCAGTTCCCCCATTTCTCCCAGACAAGGTTTCACCTAAAGCTGCTTGTGTAATAACTCTATTGTGAAGAGCAGGAAAAGGACCCCAAGTCTATCCTTTTCTTCAACCTTTAGCTTTTCAGACTCCATTTAATTTATTTTTGCTTCTTTTCAGTGTGTTTCTGTGTTGCAGTAATCATATCTGAATAGATGATACCTCATGAATTATGATTAAAGCTATCATTATAAGCATGATTGAACACATGCTGCCAAGTAGACTTGCCTAGACTTGAAAATTCTTTTTACAGGGAGGAGAAAAAGAAAAAATAACAAACAAGTGCAGGGTTACTTACATTTTAGGAAGTAAAAGAATTAAGGAAGCCTGAACATACTGTATATTCTTATTTAACATGGCCTTCCTTTTATTTAGCTGAGACTGATCTCTTGGTTCAGAAAGTGTCCCTGTTTCCCAACAGATCACGAACAGCAGTTCTGCATTCACTTTACCCATTCTTCATAATTTTCAGGAAAATAAAAAAAAAAAAAAAATTATGCCTACTAGGTGTCCTTTCTCTCTGTGCTTAGAGACACCTTCACAGAACTCCATCAGGGTAGTGTGGTGAGATTCCCCTTTCTAGAAGCTGTGGTGACCAACATTTTCCAGTAGAATGCCCTAATTCTCTTCTGCATTATGAATGCTACCATGTTATGAGGGAAGGAATTTAAATTTGCAAATGGTTTCACCTGGGAAAAAAAGAATGGATGCAAGTTAATTGGGATCACTCATGCTCAACAAATTTTATTTACAAATATACAAAGCTGGTCAGTTTAAGTTGCCATGGAAATTATTTATGAAAGACAGTGGCAATTACAGGCAGAGATGGTGGGCAAGTCCAAAACGAAGGTTCCCTTATTTTTTACAAAAATAATGTTTCAATCATTTGAAGATGAGATAAATGAACACAGAGATTACCAAAGCCCCTTAGAACTGTTTAAAATCCTGTTTAAAATGAAAACTAACAAAATAACTCTAGGGAAAACTAGACAGACTAGGTTATATTCCCTTAAACCACTCTGCTGGAGACCATAGTTAGCTTATTGTTCTAATTCTTGGAGATGAACTAACAAAGAAATTTTAAATCCCAAACAAGAGAAAGCCAAAGAGACAAAAGTTACCATATAACTACCTATATACAAACGCCAACTAAGTGCAACGAAGCTAATTTCTTTCTCTTATAGTCCCTCCTTGATATTTCTCCTTTTCCAACAATTATCTGATTTAGACATCCAAACCCATGTATTTTCCAGCACTGCTGTGAGATTCTGACAAGAGAGGTAGCTGAAAACAACATCTTTAGCAAGCTCATTCTGGGTTTGATGTTGCCAGCATGATGAAGAACAAGATGTGAGATTGTAAACCTGCATCAGGGAAGCTGCAAGTATCATTCAAAATTTACCTTTTTCCCCTCTCTCTTTTGTGTACCTTCATATTTGTGTCTTTAAGAAAAAAAGACTCCATCAAGAACAGCAATAATAACACATTCAGTCCATTACAACTTTTTTTCTTTTCCACATAAAGGGAAGAAAAAGCCTGTCTACAATAACATCTCAAAGACGGTCATAACAGGTTTCCCTGGTAATCAGTACTGGCATATAAAGGGTTGGTACAGCTAAACCAATGAGAAATAGGAATGTAGTTGTAAGGACATCCTTATTTTATACTCTACAAAGTTCAAGCAGAAGATATAAGTGTGGCAGTAAACATAACTTGCAAAGGGAATAAGTAGAGGAAGTTGGACCTGCTCAGTTGGACTAGTTACAGCAATCTGGGTTAAGTGTTTAATGCAAGCTTTAGCAAGAGAGGCATAATAGTAACTTTAACATTCTCTGTTCTTTTATTCTGTTGACAGTCATGTAATTAAGTCAATTTCACCTAGCATCTGTAGACATTGGAACTTATAGATTCATTACCATCTTACAGTACCTTAGCAGAAAGAATACTGCAGTAAGAACCCACAAAAACTATTAATTTTGCTCATCTGCAGTTTCCACAGGGACAAACTACCCTCCCAACAACCATTTGAAAAATTCATTTCAGCTTTGTCGGATCTAAAGCTACTTAAGCAGTCTCTAAATATTGCTTATTTTTGGCTGTATCCTGAGGAACACAGTGATTTTACAGCCTTGCTTTCCTCTTCAAGTTCAAACATAGTGCTATGCCTAATGGACATTATCTCTGGAACAGCTACCTTCACCTAGTACCTTTTCATCAGTTTCTTTCAGATAAGCTCCATACAGCTCAAATTTACACTCATCAGTTGTTGTAGACCATTAAGATCTTTCGTCATTAACTTGTTGCCTCCAGAGATCCTACTGAACTGTTTTTCAAGTGCTGGAACTTGCCCTCTGGGCCTGTAAAACTAGACAGTGAAGGTTTCAGCTGTTTAAGTGACTGCTTCAGCAGACAGTGTTTGCCACTAGGCATTCTGATTAGGTCAAGTAAGCAAGAAATCACAGCAAAATGATCTCACTCTCAAGAATGAACCAGGTTTTTTGTTTGTTTGTTTTGTTTTGTTTTGTTTTGTTTTGTTTTGTTTTGTTTTGTTTTGTTTTGGTTTTTTTGCAGAGAAGCTCTATACAAACTTTCAGCCTGAGCCCGGTGATAATAGGCCCCTCAGGTTTTTTTGCCTGGCACTTGCCCATTTCATTAACAAATACTTACTCTTCAGCATGAAAGGTTTTTGTAGGAGGAATAAATACCTTCTATTTGGACAACAAACACAGAGGGAAAAAGAAAGGCAAAATTTTGGACTCAAGATCTGAAAAGTGACAAAAACAAGGTAACTAGAAGATAGATATAACTGCTCTGAGTAAAATGAAATTATTTTAATCAATCAGATCACTTGAGAGAAAATGTTAGCTAGCATCCAATGAGCAAGAACAGAAAGGTGAGAAGCTGTTAGCTCATGCAAAGTAGAGGCAGAAAAGGGGGTATAGCATCAGCTAATTATTATCAGAGTAATGAGTTAGCTGGAAAACTGTATAGATCATTAAAACAATGTCTTTTTTGAGCCTGTTACTTTTAGTATCAAGTAGAGTCATGAATATTAGTCTGCAGATTCATCTTTTGAAGGTCCTTTATAGGACTCCTTAGAGGATCAGGACTGAGCAATCAGAGTGAAAAAAGTCCAGTTGATAAGTGGCGATTTACACCCTGTACATGTCACCTGAGCTAGCTCGTTCTAGCACATCACACACATTTAATTGCACCCACATCACATTCACAAGCATATTTAGTCCATCAAATGAGATATACCACAGATTGTGCTGAACATGCACAGGATCTATAGATTTTAACTATTTTGTTTTGGGGAGTATTATTTGTAGTACCTGTGGGAAGCATTGGCTCTGTCACAGGCCAGTTACATTTGATTTTTGTTGACGTGTGTGGGTTTATTTCTGAATATATGACTGTAAATGAAGTGCACAGTTTAAAAATTATGAGAGGAATCACTGTCTGAATCTATGTAAAGCAAAATCTGCAAACAACATTTTTATTTTCTTACTGAATTGCTCTGTAGATCTCAGTCTAGAGTGGGAGGTTGCTCTCAAGGGTACAGTTAACAGGGATTTCTTGCACTTACATAGATAAAACTCATTTTAGCAAACATGCCTTGTACTTAATGCATCTTTTAAGGTCAAAATCGAAGAAGTTACTTTGGAATTATTAATCATGAACTCACCCAATTTTATTGTTTTTTAACAGTATTTTGAGAAATGCTGATAAGGAATTTTAAGAATAATGAAACCTGTTTTCTTGGTGATTGACAGTGAAACACTTGCTAGTAGGAAGATTGTGTAGAAAACACTACATAACAGTTATGCTTAGTTTGTACTAGTAGAGAAGACTAATTTCTACTTGACAAAGTGGAGTTATTAGCAGGCTAATGAGAGACTATAACAGTCTGTACTCCTTACCAGATTATAATAGCTTCCCAAATCTTCTCTGCGCATTAATATTTAATATGAAGAAACAACTTGACATTAATGGAAAGTAAACCTGATTATCACAGAAAGGGAGCATTGGAGAGAAGTTGATACTGATTATAATGCATGCTTAGTTTAGGTTAATTATGAGTAAGAATTGAAAGTTGAAAGGTAAGAAAATCTGAAGAAAAGTAATAAATAGAATTTTTTATATGCTCCATTTTCCAGTGTATCCACGTAATCAATGTAACCTACAATTTATTTTTATATGTGGGTTTATGCTTAAACAGTCAATGAAGTCCAAAAATAATTATTAAATCTGCCTTAGTGACTTTTCTGACATGATATAGATGTGTATAAAATTAATTTCATGTAAGATTTTAAAGTATTTGCTTTCATGTCCTGGCACCTAAAAGTTCAACAAATACTACTTTATTAAAAAAAAAAAAAAAAGAGGAGGAAAAAAAAAAAAAAAAAAAAAAAAAAAAAGGAAAACCCAAACACCACCACCAATCAAGACAAAACAAACCAAAACCCTATAAAGAAAAGACCAATCTTGATCAGAGTAATCCAGAATTTTCCAACTTAGATGACAAATACTTTGTTTAGCACTTTGCAGGGTCCACATAACAAAACAAACCAACCAACCAAACAAAAATATGTAGAGCAAAAGCATTCCTGTTGTCTGACATCAGAAATTGTCTACCACAGAAGCACTGATCACATCAACCTGTACTAGTTTTGGATGGTAAAGAATTAAATTTCTTCATGGTAGTTTATATATGGCATTATGTTTTGTATTTGTGATGAAAAGAGTATGGTAACACAGGAGTGTTTTAGTTACTGCTGAGCAGTGATTACACAGAGTCAAGGCCTTTTCTGCTTCTCACACTGCCCCACCAGCAAGCAGGCTGTGGGTGCACAAAGAACTGGAAGGGGATACAGTTTGGACACCAGACCCCAGCTGATGAAAGGGATATCCCATAGTTTATGACATCATGCTCAATAATAAAAGCTCAAGGAAGAGGGAGAAAGGGAAGGATGTTTGGAGTTGTAGCATTTGTCTTCCCAAGTAACTGCTACATATGATGGAGCTCTGCTTTCCTGGAATGGCTGAATATGTGCCTGCTGATGGGCAACAGTGAATGAATTCTTTGTTTTGCTTTGCTTGTACACACAGGTTTTTTTACTTTACCTATTAGACTGTCTTTATCTCAAACCATGCGTTTTCTCACTTTTACCCTCCCTATTCCCTTCCCCATCCAGCTGGTGGGGGGGAGTGAGTGGCTGGGTGGGTCTCAGCTGCCTACAGGGTTAACCCGCAACAGAACCATGACAGAGAAAGACAAAAAAGATCTCTCTTAATGGTTAGCAAACACATTCAAATGGTAGGGTAATGAAAACAGTGACCTAAAACCTCAACCCATGTATTTAGGTTACATAGGCAATGCCAAGACACAGTCAGAAAGAAAAGCTTCAAAGAGTATTCAGAGCTGCATGAGGGAAAATTTACAAGTGTTTCCAAGTAGATCTAGGATATGCTCTGTAGTAGCTTGCACCCCATTTCCTCAGAGCATAGAGTGAGTTTGTATTTCTCCATACATTCCTTTACAAAAGAAAGCTGGGATAAGCAGAACAAATTTGTGTATCCCGTTCAGTCAAACCTTCAACATTTTTGTCATCCACCCAAGTAAGTAGTGTTCCCTCTCTTTGAATTCAAGTTAATCTTCCTGCATAGGAACTTGATATTTACAGTACAGGCTTACACATTAGGACAGGGCAATACTACCGACTGAGAATGGCAGGGACTTTTTGGGTACCTATGAAACCCAGCAAGTTGAAACCTATCAGAATTTTGATTGCTTAAGATTAAATACCAAGAAAAACAGCAAGTCTGAGGCCCAAATAAATCTAGAGCATATCATTATTTTCTCATTAGCTTTGGACATGAGGTTTTCTTGGATGTGTCTCTATACTAAACAGTATATGAGATGCTGTATTGAGCTGAACTTTAGACTACTCACACAAGAATTGTTTCTCATTAATTCTGTTTTGCAGTGTATCAATTACTTCTCCTCAAGACAAGACATCATTTAAACAAAGCTGATGCTGGAGTTCCCTCCCAAAAGGCAGAACACTGAACTGTGCCTAACGCTGTCTTCCAGCTCTACCCAAATATCTTCAAATACTGGTCACAAGGGGTGATGGCTTTAAACTGGAAGCAGATAGATTTAGATTAGATGCAAGGTAGAATTTCTTCACTGTGAAAGTGGTGAGACTATAGAACAGGTAGCCCAGGGAAGTTGTGGGTGCTCCGTCACTGGAGGTGTTCAAGGCCAGGCTGGATGGGGCCTTGTGCAACCTGGTCTAGTGGAAGGTGTCTCTGCCCATGGCAAGGGGTTGGAACTAGCTGATCTTTAAGACGCCTTCCCACCCAAACCATTCTATGTTTCGTGATTGTGTGAGTTTCATGCAGGAGGTAGTGCCACGTGACATTTACAGAATGATAGTCCTGTTTGAGGGTGGAAAAATAGCTTAAAACATGTGACTTCACAACTATAGTATTCATTCAAGTGTGGATCTGATCTGACATGAATGGAAGCTTCTCTATCACTTAAATAGGAGGATATTGACTGTTTCTTGTCAGATTAAGCTCTCACACCACTTGCTTTTGCATTTTCTTATGACTCCAGCATGACAGGAAATAAAATTTTCAATATTTAGTCTGTTCCAAACAGTTATTTCTAGTCCTTTTTGGAACCGAGCTTTTCCTTTTACAAAATACCTAGAAAGTGTAAATATCAAAAGCAGACCAGGGTTCTGGCTGTAATCCCATAGGCAAGTGGCATAGCGTGACTAGCAATACACACAGAAATTTTCCCCACCAAAACAGGTAGCTATATCCCACCTATATTTTATCCCAAGCTGCCTGTCGGGAGTAGTCTATGGCTCATGTTAGTTCTTGAGTTACATTTGCATATTTTCTTTAATGCCACTAGTTAACATGGATAAAAAACAACAATTATATCTTATGGATAAAGATTAGACAATCATCATGTCCTACTCCTAGACAGCTTAGTTTACTAGTATAAACATAGCCACAGATATCAGATGACTCAGGGCTACAACACGTACAGAAGAGTATATGCTTTGTCATCTCAATATCCATTTGATACAAGAGGAGGATTTGGTGGGATGTATTTTCCTTTGCTTATTTTTGTTCAAACACAAATACAAAGGGCATAAGATGCTTTCCATTAGTATTTCTGTTAATGACCTGAATAGGCATATGCAGTACTTTTGTAAGTTTGAAAGAGAACCCCAGGCTAGAAAGAGTTGCCTCAGCCAGCAAGTACATTAGAAGATGGTATTAGAGTTCAAAATTATGTTTACAAATTGGAGTAAGTAGCCTAAAAAAATGTAAAATACAACTCAATAAAGACAAGTGCTAGATTTTACTGTTAGGAAGAAATAATCAACTACACAAATGTGTGGAGAATAACTAGAAAACAAAACAAAACAAAAAAAAAAGCAATAGCAGCTCTTCTGAAAACTGCCTAAGCCTTATAATAAATAGATCACATGCTGAGCATGAATCAAAGTGTCATGCTGTAGTGAAAAAGGTAAATGCCAGAGATGCAAATAGAGTCATCATTTAGAAAACATTTAATTCTTCTGCTGTACTAAATGCATCATTATGGTCCCAGCTGAACACTGTGCCCTGTCGTGGACATCAGACTTCAAAAATAATGTCAACCAACAAAAGAGTTTGCTCTGCAAGCAATGAAAGCTACCATAGCTGTAAAAAAATATAATCTTCGAGGACACACTGAAAGCAATAATTAGTATTTTTTTAGTTCAGAGAAAAAAAATTATGCACAGCATGGCAGGAGCCAGAAAACATTCAGAAAATTTTGATCCATGCAATACGTAAGGCTTTCCAGTCCACAGCAAACAACACAACAAAGAGTGAGCTTAAAAGGGTGTAAGTAGAATATACAGAAAACCTTTCTGAATATAGGGCTCGCCAAGCCCTAGAACAGGTCACCTGAGCAGGTTTGCAATCTCCATTCTTAGAGGTACAACAGGGACCAGTTAGGGAGAATTTAGGTCTATCAGATTCTGCTTTAAGGTATCAATATCTGATGGAAAGAACATGGGGAGCTGAGTGACTTCTTGATGCCTCTTCCATTCACTTTTCAGTGAGTCTATGATTATATAAACAATGGCTTGGATCACATTCCAGGACTCTTTTTACTATCTTTTTTAGGGCTGATATTAAAAAATGGACTGAAACATAGAAGGGGAAGTTGAGGTGAGAAAGAGATGAGAAAAGAGAAGAGGAAAAGTAACGAGTAATGGAGAAAAAAAAAAAAAAGAGAACAGTGAAAGAGGAAGAACCTTTCATTGGGCTCTAGCTCACTAATGAACATTGCACCTGCAGCTTTGTAGTAAATTATTTTGTTTGGGGACATGTTCAGGCCTGATTGGATAAAACCCTGAGTAACTTGATCTAAATTTACAGATGATCCTGCTCTGAGCAGGAGGTTGGACTAGATTATCACCTGAGGCCCCTTCTCATCGAAGTTATCCCATGTTCCTAGTGTTGCTACTCCACTTTAGCTCTGTACTTATAATGACTTTTCCAAATGCATGTTATTATTTTAGACATATAAATGTAATTTATACATATGTGAGCCTTCTTGCAAAACTTTTCCTATTTAGAAAAATAGAATGAAGACCAAGAATACTATGCTTTCTAGAAAAATTACATAAAATCTTGCAGAGCTTAAATTCCTAGCCATTATTACAGAGATGCCTTTAAAAATTCTTGATTTGTGGTTGTTTAAAGATGTTGAATTTGTATCTTTAATTACCAGTGTATGATATGCTACTGCAGCCATACATAAAATGGAATTTTTTCCGAGTGTTATGGATTTAAAAGCAGCTTTAAAGCTCCCTGACTCAAACATTTAACCTGATTTGTGGGTTGTGCCCTGAGAGTACTAAGGCTAATTCTCACTAAGACCACCTTAAAGACTTAAAATTAAGTAAAGATCCAAATGTAACTACTAATCTTAACATACTGTGAAATATTAATTATGCATTTTAAGTGAAAGGAATAAACAAGACATAATTTAATCTGTGACATATAATAAATCCTAAAATGTATCCTTGCTGAAGGCATTTTCTAAATAAACACTTGTTTTTAAGCCACAGAGGAATTGAATTTTAAACCATTAGTTACTGAGTAAGAAGCTGTTTATTAAAATACTTTTTGGAACCACCTGTTTAAAATACAGAAACATTTCTAAAGGGTGAATACATTGAGAGAAAAGTAAAATAGCCTAACATGAAAGGGAAAAAAAGATCTTTGTTTTATACCTGGTAATATTTGTTTATGAGATAAAACTAATTAAGATCAATTGTGACTGTCGGGCCAATGTAAAATGTATTTTAAGTTCACACAAAGGTCTAATATTTGTCAAAATATTACACAACTACAAAAATCGGAACCTAAATGAAAACTTATACTTACGCAGACAAATTGTTCATGACCCCCTAAGCACACATTCCTCACATTCTTTTCATCTAGAAAGTCTCCTGTGCAAAGTAAGCTCTGAGCATTGCAGAACTTGAATATCATGTATATATTCTACATGAAACCTGAAAAAACAGGGCCTGATAATGCTGACCTCTTTTCATGGAAGAGTCTCATTAGTACTAGAATAAGATAGGTCAGGAAAGCCTTCCTGGAATATAAACATTACTCCTTCTTCAAAAAGTATTTAACACTTCTAGTCCTTCTGTACAATTTGAGTACTACAGAGCTATGTATCAGTTTACTACTGGAGGGCTAAGGTGATTTTTTTCTAGTGAGCTATGCAGATCTCATATATGTAGTGTCCACAGAGAGACTATTAAATTTGGAAGCATTGTAAGTGAAATCCTACTGCCCTCCAAAACACATAAAGGGGAAAAAAAATAAAAATAAACCAAGAACAAAACCATTAACCTGTGGAGTTTTTCCCTCTTGGCCTGTCTTTATTCTGAGTAACAGTGCTATCTCTCCAAACACTCACCTGGGGGATCTGGAGATATGCATGTACAGATGTGAATATTTCATGAAAGAGACATCTGTAACAGTCAGGATAAGAATAGTTCAAACAGTTCTGTCTAGTATTGTTCACATTCCATCTTTTTCCTTGGCAGACTAACTTAAAGCAAGGGCTAGAAGACAATTGCACTGCAGTCTAGACCCGGACGACCCTTTTCCTGACTCAAAGTTACTCCTTTTTCATCTTTCCCATGCAGAATTCCTACCTTTCCATTTTGATCCACAGACCAGCAATTACAAATCTGTGTCTGGATTGGTGTACAATTCATATTTCAAGTGCTCAGTACAAAAATTTTCCCAGGACTCTATGCCAACCACCTTCAGAAAGTCCCATCAGAGAGTAAGAGTAGAGACCATGGCCAAGCGTCTGTCCATCTTCTTTTGCCAAGTGCTCTGTATCTCCCTAGCAGCAGCCCTTCATTTCTTCTCCTAAATTACGGTCTCAGACAACACACACATACACTTCTGCTGCTGAAAATCTGTTCTGTTCCTAACTTGATTTTCTACCTTTTCTTCTGAATACGCAGATAGTATACCATCTCCTTTTCAATAATCACACTACATAGCATTGATTGTCATGTAAATATGTTTGTTCTACCTATCTGTATGGATTATTTTCCCTCAATTTCAGAACTTTATAAAGTATTATTAATCTAGTAATGCACTTAAGACTCAGCTACTTGTGATGGGTTGACCCTGGTTGGATGACCAACGCCCACCAAGCTGGTGTATTACTCCTTCTCCTCAGGTGGACAAAGGAGAGAAAAATACAATTAAAATGCTCATGAGTTGAGATAAGGACAGGGAGAAATTGCTCACCGATTACCGTCACGAACAGACTCAACTTGGGTAAATTAATTTATTATCAATCAAATCAGAGTAGGGTAATGAGGAATAAAAATTCAAATCTTAAAACACCTTTGCCTCATCCCTCCCTTCTTCCCAGGCTCAACTTCATTCACAATTTTTTCTACCTCATTTCCTGATAAGTGTTGCAGGAGGACAGGGAATGGGGGTTGTGGTCCTTTCATCAAGTGTTGTCTCTGCTGCTCCTTCTTCCTCACACTTTTTCCTTGCTTCAGCGTGGGGTAACTCGCATGGGAGACAGTTCACAAATTTCTCCAAGGTGAGTCCTTCTCACAGGCTGTAGTTCTTCATGAACTGCTCCAGCGTGAATCTTTTCCACAGGGTGTAGTCTTCAGAAACACACTGCTCCAGCATGGGTCCTCCACAGTGTGGGTCACAAGCCCTGCCAGCAAAACTGTGCCAGCAAACTTGTGCCAGCATGAGCTCCTCTCTCCAAAGGTTCACAGGTCCTGCTAGGAGCCTTCTCCAGCATGGCTTTCCCATAAGGTCACAGCTTCTTTTGGGTATACCTACTTGCTCTGGTGTGGGGTTTTCCACAGGCTACCGGTGGATATCTGGTCCACTGCTGGGAACAACCCATCTCACCATAGTCTTCTCCACAAGCTGCAGGGGAATCTCTGTTCTGGTGCTTGGACCACCTCCTCCCCAGCTTCCTTCACTGACCCTGGCATCTGCAGAGTTGTTTCTCTCACATATTCTCACTCACTCTGCCAGCTGCAGTTGCGCAGCTTTTGTTTCTGCTTCTTACATATGTTATTAGCCACTACCATCACTGATGACTGGCTCGGCCTTGGCCAGTGGTAGATCCATCCTGAAGCCAGCTGCCATTGGCTTTATCAGACAAGGGAAGCTTCTAGCAGTTTCTCACAGAAGCCATCCCTCAGCCCTCCCCTGCTACCAAACCCTTGGCACACAATCCCAATACACTGCCACACCAGTATGCTGTACTTACAAACATGATAAGTGAATATTTTCAAAACAGTGGCCCTAGGTTTGAACATGGGGAGACTTAACTGTCAGTGCATTCAGAGGCTGTGTTTTCACATCCACAGAAAAATTATAATTTTTCTGACACAACTCTAGTGTGTGCTTACACTAGCCTTTATAATTAGTCAGGCCTGATCATTGTCTCTTGCTCCTTTAAGACAATATCCACTGAAATCCCTGCAACTCTCAAGTGTAAAACGCATGAGCTCAGCAACAAATGGATTCTGTCTTAATAGTGTTTTAACAGAAGACTTTCGTGCCAGCAGAAAGCAGGAAAGTTCCTGTGTATGTAGATATTTCTCTGTGTACCATACTGTGTGCACTCTGCTCCAGAAAAAGAATACATCAAGTCATAGGGTACCCTGAAGAGGGGACATGCCATAGAACTAAGCTGCAGTCGCTTTACCACATGACCTTTTTTCCTGTGGACAAAAGGAAGATGGTGAAAGTGTGTGTGTGGGGTTGTTTTAGCAAAGCTTTTGATACTGTGTCTTACAGTATCCTCTGGACAAAATGTTCAGGACGCATCTAGACATGTACACAATACAACAGGCCAACAATTGACTGAAGGGTTGTGCTGAAAGAGTTGTAGCAAATGGGGCAACATCAGGCTGGTGGTCAGTGACTAGTGGTTTTTCCCAGGGATCAATTTTAGGGCCAGTTCTCTTCAATGATTTTTTCAATGACCTGGACACAGGATTTGAGTGCATACTAGGTAGGTTTGCAAACAATACTAAATTAGAAGTCATCAATGATTCCCTCAAAGGTAGAGAAGTCTTACAAAGACATCTTGATAGGTGTCACTGTCTCCATGAAATTTAACAAGAACAAATGCCAGATTTTGCATCTGAGAGAGTATAATCCTGACTGTACATATAGACTGAGGGACAAGAGGCTGGAGGGCAGGCCCGAAGAAAGGGATCTGAGGATTTTGGATGATGATAAACTCAATATGAGTTTATCAGTTGGGCTGAGTTTAACAATGGGCTCTGGCAGTCCAAAGGGCCAACCATATCCTGAGTTAAGCACAGTATACCTAATCAAACAAAAAAAAAAGTTACTATCCTACTATATTCAACATTGGTGTAGCGTCTTCTCAAGTACTATGTGGACTTCACAATATAAAACAGATATAAAAATGTTGGAATATGTCCAAAGAAAGAACTAGAGGCAATGAATTCGACATTCCCTTCACTATAGAAGGACATTGAGGGGCAGGAACATGTGAGGGATGGACCTGATGATCTTGAAGGTCTTTTCCAACCTTAATGATTCTATGATTCTGTCTAAAGCAGGACAACAAAGCTAGTGAAGGGGCCTCGAGCACAAGTATCATGAGGAGAACCTGAGGGAACTGGGTTAGTTTAGTGGGAGAAAAAGAGGCTCAAGGGAGACCTTATCACTTTCTACAACTACCTGAAAGGAGGCTGTAGTGATGGAAGTCTGTCTGTTCTCCCAAGTAACAAGTGATAGGTCAAGACGAAACAGCCTCAAGTTGTGCCAGGGGAGGTTTAGGTTGGATATTAGGAAAAAAAAAATCTTTGCCAGAAGAGTTGTAAAGCACTAGAACAGGCTGCCCAAGAAGATGGTGGAGTCACCATCCCTGGAGGTATTTAACCAACGTGTAGATGTGATACTTAGGGACACAGTTTAGTGGTGGACCTAGCTATGCTAGATTAATGGTTGGACCTGATCTTAAAGGTCTTTTCCAACAAAAACAATTCTATGAGTCTATGAATTATGAGGAGCAGCAGAGAATACTGGGTTTGTTCAGCTTAGAGAAGAGAAGACTGAAGGATGACCTCATTGAAGTCTACATCCACCTCATGAGGGGGAGTGGAGAGGGAGACGCTGATCTCTTTAATGTCTGGTGGTAGGATGCAGGGCTGTGGCTTAAAGATGTGCCAGGGGAAGATCAGACTGGATGTTAGGAAAAAGCTCTTTACTGAGAAGATTGTCAAGGAGTCGAGTAAGCTCACCAGGAGAGTGGTCATGGACCCAAGCCTGTCAGCGTTTAAGAACCATTTGGACAATTCTCTTAGGTATATGGTTTAACTTTTAGGTTATCTTGTGTGGAGTCAGGAGTTGGATTTGATGATCCCTTGGGGGTTCCTTCCAACTCAGAATATTCTATGATTCTATCCTCCTCTAGGAACCATTGATACAGGTTTGATAAAGAGAGGTTAAGGCTATTTGCTGTCATTACTATCTGTTCTCACTCAAAGCATGACAACACAAGAATTGGAAGAGCCTCCTTCCCTCTATGGGACATTGAATAGGAAACTTTAGTGTTCACACACTCACACACCACAGTTATAATCGCTGGAACAAATAAATCAAAACAAGATGTTTTATGAGAAGCAACGACAAGGTTATGTTCTTAAGAAATAACTGTAATTTGAAATTTGTATCCGAATATCATCATCCTTGCTGTTCCATTAGTGCAAACACTCAGGAGAATTTTAATTCAAATTAAATTCAAGAATTTTAGAAGAACAACATAAAGGTTCTGTTGGTAGAGAGAGATGATACTGCTGTACCCCTAACCTTGATATATCAACAGGGCATGAGTCTGGAATATTTTTAGTGCTTGAGTAAATGTATCTTGAAAGATATGGACAGAGAGGGGCAATGTCCATTGAACTGGAGATTCTGAAATAGCTATATCTGCTTTACCCTATTTTTCCTAGCCTGCCTTGATAATATCACTTAGCCCTCAATTAAACAACAGGAGAGACACACTCCATAATTCAACAGTTGTCAGTTGAGTTATGTACCTCTTTTATAGTCTCCAAACTATGCTAATGTGTGGTGGGGCTTAGACCAGGAATCAATCCGTGAACAGCAACAAGTCTCACAGGAACCAGGCATTCAGTGAGGAAATCCAGAAGAGTCTGGGTCTTGACATTTAGCAACAGCTCTGTACGTTTAAAATTACAAAGACACACACATACACACGCATCTGTCTATATATAAAGTACACATGTGATTGCATATGATACATGACAATATAAACTTTCTCCAACATCCAGTTAAGAAATGTGATGGGAAAAATCATGCTTAAGACCATATATTTATCCTATGTTGCAACCTAAAACATTTTAGCCTGTTTGTGAACATGTACTTTGTTCAGTTACAAGCAGACAGACATTAAAATAAGGAGATTTAATTATTTGGCTTTTTATAAAAACATTTGTTAGCTGAATTACTAACATTATATGGTGATGTATACCATCTACATTTCCCAAAACAGAAAAAGAAAAATCCTGTCCATTTAAAGAGTGGACTTGGGTCAATTTACAACATGCACCCTGAACTCTGAAGAATGGGAGATCCTTCTGGGCACGCATTTGTCTTCAAAAATGTTTGCAATTTGTATTTCAGTGGTGAGAAGTGATGCATGGATAAAAGAGCAAAACATCCCTTTCATGCTCAGTGATACATAGGAGGTTCATATACACATTCCACATCTGTGCTCTTAAAGCTTGTCTTTCAAACCATCCCAAGATACAAAACTGCCTTAAGAGAAGGAGGAGGAAAAAAGGCACTTGCAACGTTTTATTTTTCTCCTGTGCCTGTAAATGTTTCTGTCTGCAGAACTGCAGCTGGCCACTGTTACAAAGATTAAGGACACAATCTCTGAGAAATAAAAGCATTAAATTGAATGCTCCTGAAGTTTAATCCATGCACAATTTGCAACACTCAAGTCTTCTATCAAGCACAATGCACACACCTATAGTCACACACACCTATCAGCAATGGAAAAATCAATGAATAACCCTTTAAAACAGCCCACACCGCAGCACAGTCACTGAGAAAATGATCCCATGCATTCAAGAGCACAGTAAGAGTCCCACTCAGAGCTGGTTGACCTTTGTCCAGGTTCCAGTGATACGCTTTTGACTGTGTGATTTTTAAAGGCTAATTCATCATCGTAAGGAAGACCACGCTGCTGACAGTAAATTTATGAGCTTAGAAATACTGTTTTGCTTATGGTTGAATCCATTACAAGCAGATTGTACTAAGCATTTTAGTCCTTTTGCTATTGTCCATTAGTTTAGATTATTCTATTCTATCAGAAGAACATTCTACCAGTGAAATTAAGCAGCTGCTTAAAATGAAAAATAGCTCATGATTTATGTAATCTGCTATTTCCATCTGACTTTCTATTTAGTCCTTGCTTTCAGAAGTAGGCTGATCCATATACATCATAGAGGATTCAAAATCATATTTGCTGAGCGTAGCAGGCTTAAAATCTCATGCATAAGGTTGAACTGAAATGAGTCTTTGGGTCTTTTCATTTGTTTGTTATCACCATCCCAAGTCAATTCAGTAAGAAACACAGTCCAACTGGCTGCACTGTTGTGTGCAAAATGCTAGCATGCATTTCATTCCTTGTTTTGAAGAACAGCAAATTGTGATATTTGGAGCATTCTCTCAATGTAGTATCTGATTTCCCTTAAAAAGGTGTGTTGTCATAAATGTGGCACCTGTCAGCTGCCCCAAGGTCATGAAGTGGTATTCTGCATATGGCCGCATAAAACTATGGCACAACTTTCCATAGAAATATATCAAAACGGGCACAGAAATGCAGAGAAAATGCAGCCAAAAACTTAATGAACAGTTTGCTTGAAACTACACTAATTAGCAATATCATCACTTATCAGCTTCATGGTGAATCCAACCCTGTACAGATGGGTAACTAGCTGGATATTTGATTTTCACAGCTACAGAAAAGATTGCGTTGTTTCTGAGATTTTCACTGTTTCTCCTCTCAAAGAGCTTGATGTAACTCATTATATATATATTTCTTAAGTGGTAGTTTTCTGATTCCTAAGGAGGTTAAACAGCTTGATGGACTGAGTATTACGACAAAAAAACAAAACTCCCGAGCTCTGATATTGGCTCTGACACCAACTCACTATGTGGTTTGGATTTAACAGATGTCATTTTTCCCTAAATGAGAGCAGTATTATTTAAGAACCACAAAGAGAGCAGCAAGGGATAATTATTATTTTACTGTGTTTTGAAAACACAGCAGCAAACCTATCCACCAAGCTAGGCATGAGTCGCTGAGGTTTTCGGAGTTTTCCTCAGTAGTAATGAGAGGAGACAGATTTCACTGGAGACCGTGCCATCAGCAGAAGGAAATCCAGTTGCTAAGGGAAGATGCATGTGGGAACTGTCAGATGAAGTCCAGACTGAGGAAAGCTGTTTTATTTTTTAATCAGGGCAAAGATAACTGGTAATTGCAGCAGTCTGAGGGGAGAGCTGCCGAGGAGGCTGTGCCTGACCCCCACCTCAGTCAACACCCGTCTTCAGCTGGCAGCTGAGAGCTACCTAGAGAGAGCAGACAGACCTGGCTCCAGCAGGAAGGCCAGGATGGAGCAGGAGCCAGAAGGGAGCATGTACAAGCAGGAGGCTGCAGCTGGGTGACCCCCACTGAAGCGCAGAGCCTCCGCTGCAAATGCCTCCATGGGGCTCCCTGGCATCAATCTGGTCAGGAGCAGCTTGAGGCAGCTTTGCCAGCTGCTTCATAGACATCTGCTCCACACTCCTGCCAGCACTAGGAAGGCACCGGTCTGTATGAAGAGCTGTTTTATCAGTCCAAAGTCCGCAGATCGTTTTGGACCTGCATCAGGGCATGGAGGGAGAGAGTTGTCAGCCAGCAATGCTCAAGCCACGTCTGAGCCCAGGCACTTGGTTTGCTCCTGTATTCTCATTGGGACAGTCAGCAAGCTTCCTCTGTACTGAATAAATACATCAGCCCCACACTACTTTTAAGCTTGCAGGCATGAAGTACTCTGTTAATCCTTTCTCCAGGTCAGGAGGTGGCTAGGTAGCGACACAACACCAGGTACAGTTCAATGGAAGTACAGTACAGTACAGTGGGAGTTCACCAGGTACCCAGGTGAACTCCCATTAACCGTGTGATATCCAGGCTTCAGCTTCTTGCCTGGATGGGGAAGCATTTCAGGGGCAGGTGGGATACTTTCAGTGTCAAGTACAGCTTTATTTGAAGTTTATGTGGAGCACAGGAAGTTTTCAGAGATATCAAAGTGATAAGTAGCAACAGTAAATGTATACTTTTCTGGACACAGCCATAACTGCTGTGTCCTCTGAGATCCTAGGGTTTAGTCCTTAGTCCCCAGGACTGGTGATTTATGCTAGGTAGCTTTGTGGGAATGTTTTCTGATGGCATGCCTAATTAAAAGTGATGAAAAAATAATATTGAGTGTTGCTCTCCCTCCCCACAGTGTTTCCCAATCAGAAACACTCAAACCATTTTACTACCTGAGGCTGTATTAGGAAGCAAATATAGAAAAACACCAATCAAATGCACTGAAAAATAGTAGCAGGCTACATTATTAACTTTAAAAGCTATTAGAAATCAATCAGGACTTCAGCAGGGCCCAAGGGGAAGCCTGATGGGAAAGCAGTCTATTAAATATAAAAGTCAATTATGCAACAAGTTCAGAACTCCTGTCCTCCACAAAAAAACTAGAGTAAAAGAGATGATTCTAGCCTGAACTAATGTTGTGTCAGAGACAAGCCCTTGGGTTGTGAGCCTTTAACACCTGTGGTCCCATGGGTAGATCCATGTAAAGGACAATCAGGCAGACATTTGTAGGAATATACATTCAGAAAACAGTGAAAGTAGTTACCATCAGACTGAATGTCTGGTCTGGTGTTTGGGAACAGTGCTTCATTGTTACTTGGAGACCACTTTAAAAACTCCTTCTAAGTGGAATGTCATTGATTAGGGAAAAAAACAACCAATTGAAAAAAAAATTCCACATTTATTAATGTCAAAGGAAAGCTTAGAGGAAAAGTATATCTCAAGCACTTCTTAAACATTACCAGTATGTTCCCTTCAAGGAGATCACTTCTCATTGGCACTTAATGTACCACACATATATAGGGTCATAATGACATATTCCTTAAATCTCCACACTCATGTAAAAAGACCTGGCAGCTGATAGAGAAAAAAAAAAAAAAAACAACAAACTCTTCCTCCATCCTGAGTGTCCAAAAAGCTTAATTCCAGCAGCCAGCTTAAGCAGAAAAAAAAACCACCTCTGTACAAGAGACACAGGGTCAAAGGAACAAAAGGGCTGTTGCTACTTGCAGTCCCCTGATAGTAGTACAAAACTTTAAGAAATCTGGAATAGAGGGATATTTTAGTTTTGGAAATTTCATTCAATTCAAGCCACAGAGCAATTAAAATCACAGGAGGTGCTGCTTAGTTCTTAAAAATTCTAGGGCAAAAATCCCTTATTTAGGAAACTATATCAACATGTTAAGCAAGAAAACTGAATGTTCTCCTCTTATATTTTCCTAAAGTATTTTTCTTACTCACCTCTTTTCACTTTTTCCTATCACACGGCATTGCATTTTTACATCCAGAAACAAGGTATAGCATTTGCACAAACTAGCTCTTGATCTATGAAGAGTAGAGTTTAAACTGGCTTTAAAAAGAATTCCAAAGTGAAATATTTAAACCTACACACTTGCTTACTCTTGTTTGATATTACTAATTCTGGCAAGACCTATTGCTCAAAAGAGCAGACTGAGTGGAGGTTTAGAGGAAGGTGTGTTAGCACTATAGGAAAGCCTGAACATTGAGTTCAGATTAATCAGTGAGTAACCTTCAGGACTAATGAAAGTCACGAGTTCCATTTGTATGTTAAAACCCTGAGAACAGTGAAAAAAGCACATCATTGCTTTTGGTCCTATCGTGCAAAAGATTTTATACTGTGAGAACAGTCTATAGTTAGGGGTGAACCAAAAGTGCCCGAGAGGCACTGTAATGTAAATGACAAGGGTAAGCTAGAAAACATTTATAGCTCACTATTGCCCTCTAGTGTATCCTGTGCAAGCATTTCTGCTAGTTTTAAGTTATGAAGTGGAAAATTTTTGAAGTACAGTTCTTTATTTTAAACATAACGATAACAGCCCTTTCCAGAGAACTGGAGTTTTGTATAATCTGAAATTAACCTAGAGAGAATCTGGAGTAAGGAGGGAGAGGTGGGCAGTTTGAAAAGGTGATAATACCTTCTCTCCCCTGATTTTTGGGAGAAGAGAAATTTTGCTTGGAAAACATCTGCTTCACAGACAGTGTCTTCTAATTTAGTTGCATCATGTGGCCACAAATGATTTTTTTCTTGACTGTTATAAGGCAGTACAAGCAATTAATTCCAGTATGAGATAGAAAGGGAAGACCTTGTATTTTAAAGAAAAAAAACCACATTTGTCCATGGTCATATGTTACATATACATATTTTTTTTTTCCTCTTAAGAATATCTAAAAGGATTTAAAGAGGGTTCTTTAGACACCAGTATATGTGAAACACTAGAATGATAAATCTGATTGAATATTTCTGAGAACAATGTACAGGGAAGCAATCTTGCTGTAAATGAAACATAAGAAATTTTTAGGATAGAAAAATATGTCTAAGGGTATAAGGAAGTGACTTATGCAATCTCCTGCACAAAATCTTATGATTACTACAACTTAAAATGAGACTGAAAATGGAAATAATTATATATTTAAGATAAGATATAAAAATATACTCAGAAAAAAAAGACATTTCCCTTGCTAAGCACTTGATTGTGACTAGTCTCCATGTGATCTTGAATATAATCTATTATGTGATTGTGCCAATAAAGGAGACTCCTAGAACCATTTCTATGAATTACTGCTTGTTCCACCTGCAGCAAGGCTTTCTGCTTTCCCTGCCAACATTAATACTTCCCTTTTTCTGCTTGCCCCTTGCTCAGTTGTCCAGAGTGGGGAGTGAGATTCAGCTGTTCATTCATAGACGTTTGCAACATGGACATACACATTTTTTGTTTGCCATCGATGGTCTGTGTTGTCACTTAAAACATATATGTACTAGAAAGTGTGATTTACCTTACTTTTAACAAAAGCTTAGAAGAACCAAACCCTAGAAATACCCGTGCCTGAACCTAAAGTAACAAGCCCACATGTGGCCATACACATGGAAGACCTCCAAAGTCCAGCAAGTTGAGTTCCTGAGCCTGGTGTCCAAATACCAAGAACATGCTGAAGATCCACCTTGCCTTCAGAGTAAAGAAATTTGGGAAATAAGTTTCTCCCACCTTTCCCCTGCTCTCCCACACCAGTGCAAAGTTCATGCTTCCTTTTACTTCCAACTTTACCCATTCAAACTGCCTATTCCAAGGTAACTCTCTACAGCCAGTTTCTGGAATCTATTTAATCAGAGTCACTTAGGCACTGTAAAGATACTAAGCTTTCATTCTTTCAAGTATTCTATTGTTAGCATAAATCAAGAGCAAAAGAACATTTGAAACCCTGAGGACTGCGTATTGAATGTCAGACCTGGGTGATTTGATGAACTAGGATGAAAAAAATCCCTCAAATGCTAGAGTTTATCATGGGGCAACTGACAAACTCTTATCTTAAGCACTGCTGGCATGGCATTATCATACTGACATCAATTGCCATAGCAGATAAAGTATGTGAGCTTGACAAGTCCATTCGTTCAGAGAATGCATTTTGATAATTACCATTTTACAAGGACTAACCTGTAGATGAGATTAAAAATTAAGCAGACATGCTTTGCTCTCTCATGCTCATCAGAGAGTATCCTAATATACATTCAAGGATCATAGTGAATAGCATATACAGACATTAATTTATCATTACTTGAATCCAGAAAAACAAAACAAAACAAAACAAAACAAAACAAACCTATTCTGGGTTTTGATCATCTTTACCTACTCTCCATAAGTGTGGGGTGACTGTACTTAAAAAGCAGCTACAATAGTCTGGTTGTGTACAACTGCACTTCCACAGTTCACATATTTCCATTTTCTATGGAAAGATGAATTATGCTAATGCTTAATGGAACAACAGTAAGTGAGACTGAGTGGCTACATAACCATCATTAAGGTACTTTTAGATTTTAAGCAGTTACCAGAAAAAAAGTTACCTTGTCTGAACTACGCTATAAATCCCCCCCCCCCCAAAAAAAAAAACCCCCACAAAAAAAAAAAAAAAAACAAAAAACAAAAAAAAAAAAAAAAAACAAACCTGTATTTGAAAGAATCTTTAAAAAATAAGGAGTGAACTTTACCTCTTCTAAGCAACTATATAGTCTGTACCTGGATTTAGAGCACAGTTTTTAGCACTACCCTTTTGTAATCCAATAGAAACACTCAAGGCCCCAGGTGAAGGGAGGGGTATACCAATTTGTACCCATAAAAAAACACATCTTACTTGAAGAGCTCTAATCTAAAAAGAATGAGGGGAAGAGGAAAAAAAAAAAAAAGTATTTTTCCAAATAGTCTGTCCAAAAGCCTTCCACTCACTAGTAAGTTTTCTGCCTCCAGAAGAAGGTTACCACAACCAAATTATGTGGGGAAAATCCCCTCCAGGTAATTCTAACTTTTGAGTCTTGCCCAGGGACAGTCTAAAGTGCTGGTTGTCACATCATTCCAAGGAGCCTACTAGCAGCTTACAAACATGGAGGACAGAGCGTCAACACTGTGAAATATCCTGCACAAACATTGTGGTAAAGCATTGATAGAATCTTCCTAGCAAATCCATTTTCATCAGACTGCCTGAGGACAGCTCCCAGGGAAATCAAATTCCTTTTCTTTAGAGTTCAGACTCAGGTTATGGATAGGGAATGGTGCTGTGAAACATAGCTTGAAGCAAAAAAAAAAAAAAAAAAACCAAAAAAAACCCAGTTTCATTTATTTCTAACCTTACTATTTTCTACACAGCAAGAAAATTTAGAAACTACACATTTTATTAGCTTTGTCAGTGCATCAAGAGGGAGGATTGCTCTCTGCAGTAGAACTAATTTTAGAATTTCCAAATACATCACAAATTAGAAATTCCGGCATTCAACTGACTCTACTTATAACCAAAGAATAATATTGAGCAGTGAAATAGCTGCAGCAGGGAACTCATTCACAGGCAAATAAGATGCCATTACACAACTCAAGAACAGAATAGTGCTCTGATTCTTAATGAAAATAAGATGCCAAGAGAATGAAGGAAATTTCAAGGTGATTCAGAGTCAAATGGTTTATATTCAATTACATTTCAGACCTAAAATCCTAGCCAATTTGTTTTCCATCTACTGTGTGTTTTATGCCATGGTGCCATATGCTACATTTTGGAGTACTGTCTTCCTCAGTTGTCTTTTAATTGGCTTGACCTATAGGAAAGATGGCAGGAAACCAAGATAATTATATCAATTCACCTTATGCTCTATAAAATCTGGTATAGAATAACATGTCAGGTAAAACAAATAAAATGAAGCAATAGTAAAAATGAAATTACTGTGTAACATCTTTCTATGTGCTGGTCCTTGCTTATTCCACTATCATTTTATGGATTACTAAGAATTTTGTTGACAAAGTGATTCCAGTATCAAATTACAAAGTAAAACTCTGAAAAAAGAAAACATAATCTTTATTCTCCATAGAACTATTTTTAAAGTCACTGACAGTATTTTCAAAATGAGCAGACCCTAATCCAGAATAATTAGCTGATTTTCGATTAAAACCAAATTCAGCATTTCTATACATTCTCCTTAGCATACCTCAGTACTACTGTTCAGTTACACTGCTTTAAACTGAAATATAACTTCTAAACTTCCTAGAAACTGGGAGTTGATGTCAAAAAAACCAAGAGTGCCAGGTGGCATGAGTTAGACAGTGAAGTAGATATTAAAGCTGTAAGAAAGTTTTATTCAAAGCTACAATTGCATGTCCCATATGTCAGTAAAATAAGCACCTTATCCCACCTAACATCATATCCACTTTACAGACTATTAGAAATGATGAACAATGGAAAGCTTGTGAAATGCTTTCCCCAGTACACTTTATAGCTAGTGTGAAGTGCATTAGACACAAATGGATAGTATTTTAATGATGAACTACAATGAAGTGATAGAGTCTGTCTTACCTAATTTTGGCCACCTAAAAGGGAGTGCTCTATTTCAGTTTCCTAGTATTCGTTAGACCAGTATATCCCTCTTCACTGACACTGGAAGATATCTCAGTGCTTGCCTTAACTGTCAGTAATTTGAGTTTTGTGAAATAAACACCACTTTAAATCCAGAAGTTTTTATTCTAAAGATTAAATCCTTGGAATACATTTGTGAGAGATTTTTTTTTTTTCCAAAAAACATAGCATGCATACATTGTCGCTTATTTGTAACATCCCTTCCATGCATGTTTACATGTACAAAAGTATGCACCCTCAGTATGCATTCAGTCTTTTAGAATACATTGCTGTTTGTATCTTGGTTTTATAGATAAGGAATAGCCTACTAACAAACCCACTTAAACAAAATAATTCACAGAATAAATATAGAAGCTTAATGAAACCACCGGGAAAGAATTAATTAACTGCCTCCATTAAACAGTTCGTCTTAAATGCAGCAAAGCGCTTGGGTATCTGTTTAATTTTAACAGCAGAAATAAGCACTGCTAAAGTAGTCAAAGAAAAGTCAAAAGAGTCTCAGCCACACACAGAATATGTCAATGACAATGTTGTGGAGAAATGCTATGCTTTCTTCCATGCAGGTTTTCCTTAAGTTCTAGTATTTTCATTTTCAGAAATACATCACATTGCCAGATTTCTGCATTTCACAGGATTTGATATATAGTGCTCAGTCTCAAACTGAGCTGTTAGGCTTATTTGGCTAGTTTAGTGTTAAATTCACTATCAAATTTCTATTCTGATACACTTCTTGTCAAAGTCAATATGAAACTTTGTGTGGATTGCAATGTCTCAGTCTTTATATTAAGTTAATTTTCACATTAGGTTTTGACACAGACACTCTATGATAACTGGACAGAGAAGATTCCTGCAGATCAGTTATAAAATGGCCCTGTTACTTTTACACTTTTGTAGTAGAAAAAGTTGAGGAAAAATTGCCAGTACCTATGAATAATTTTTTTTTTATTTTTTTATTTTTTTTTCCATTTAGGCAGTAGTTTACTCCAAAAGCAATTACAGGAAACGGGCCTATTTTAAGGAGAATAAAAAATAAAACAAGACTGAATAAACAGATGCATTCTGTGTAAAATATTCCTCTTATTCTTTACTCTGTGAGAGCACCTAGTGAAGTACTCTGTAGAGATAGACTGCACCCTTTGCAGACAATCTGTAAGGTGCTCACCTGAGGCACCTCTTGTCTGAAAAAGGAGAGTATTCTCCAGTGTCCTTTGAGAACTCTGCATAGCAGAGCATTCTTACAAATGAAACTTCTTCAACCCCAAGCCTCCAAAAGAAGATACTGGAGCTTTATTTGACCACAAACTATTTTTGGTTGACTATAATAGGATCCAAGAAGTGGAGTTTTGGAAGTTCTTAAAATCTCAGGCTCTGCTATGACTGGCTGGGACTTAAATCAACCTTCGTTTGCTTTCTCAAAACTCATCTAGAGTCATAATCATTTTACGGCAACATCCCAGCAAACTGCTGCTAAAAACCATTATGACACCACAGATCTAACATGAGTAGAGCAACAGAGAGTGAACTTCTAAAGAACAAACAACTTGTTTCCATGTAAGGACTTTCAGCAATTCAGCATGCTCTAGTAATTCAATCACAAGCTGTTACATTATGTGCAAGTCCCTGGGTGAAATTATGCAGCTTGGGTTATGCAGGAGTTCAGCCAGGATGATCATAATTGTTCTCTGCAGCCTTTAAATGTACTAAAATAAAAAAAAAAAGTAAAGAAACAGCTGAAACTGCCATATGTAAGGGAGGCAGGACAGTTCCCAGATCTTGGTCTTTCATTTTGTTTTTCCTCAAGTGCTATCCATGACCTGAGATTACAACTTCTTTGACAGATCTGATACAATCTGGCCAATCAATCATAGTGTTCTTTTCCTAAAAAAAGGGAAGAATCAAAAATCATATCAATCCCACAACTTTTAAGGTGAATTTTAGAAAAATAGGATGAAACAACAGATTGTTTGAGCTTGAATGTGAACCAAGAATTTTCATTTCTCTTTACGTAACAAAACCTTCTGCCATTCATACATAAGTTCTTTAAAAAAATCACTGAAGCTGCACTGGTCTGTCAAAGTTTTAATGCCTTTAGAGCAGTGTACCTATAAGAACATAGAGACAGTTTATCTTAATATCAAAAGTGCAATTTCTGTTCTGCAATGTAAAAAAGCAGAAAGGAAGTTCATTAAGAGTTTGGGAATTGAAATCTGCAAAATACTATAGCTTGTGAAATTTTGACCTCCATTATGAAATTCTCTCCTTTTGTTTTTTAAAATAATTCACAAGCACAAGCTTTTTCAACTCCAAGTAAATACTGAGATCAAATCTGAGCATTGCAATAAAAATTCATATTAGAAAATTTGGTAGATGTCTCAAAAAAATTGCATAAGTATCAGAAATAGTTTACTTGATGTTGGCTTCCAGCAATACATTTACAATGTTAATTTATTTAGTGTTAACAGAGAGAAAAGTGAAACATATTGAAAATTTGTCTGGAGTTATTTTTGTGTGGGAAGGGTTATGTACTTATTGAGACAAGTTAGTCCCAGAAGTGCTGTGAAATCTCCATTCTTGGAAATATAAAAAATTCAACTGGACAAATCCCTGGGAACCTGTCCCAATATTGAAATTAATTCTGATTTGAGTGGGGTTTGTACTATTCCACAAACTACTTCCAACCTAAACTATTGTACGGTTCTTAATACATAAACACTCCCATTAACCGAAATCAATCTTCAAATCACACTTCATGACTTTTCCCCATATTCCATTCTTTCCACTTAGGTCCTCTGGGATTGTGCATGTAGTCCAAGCCCCTCACCACTGAGGCCTCCTTTCTGCCTTCAGAGATGCAGACAGTATCAGGATTCAGAGACAAAAATGCTTGTCCATAGCTTGTTGCCTATCCCATCCACATCTAAACAAGCCAGGGATCACTCCTAAGTGATTTAGCAGGTAGGATAAAGTCTCCCAGCTGAGCTTACTGCACAGTGGCCCAACTTCAACTGCTACATACTCCTCACCTCTCAGCTGGAAAGACTTGAAACCTTGAGATGTGCAACAATCTCAGTTCTCCCATCCAGGCAATCGGTGTCACTACTGAGCAGTCATGCAAAAGGAAATAATCACAACACTGCCTCTCCTGGGTGACTCTTTGAATATAACTGGCTGATGGTATTGTGAAGGAGATCTTCATGTAGTTGACTTTAGGGTTCCCTTACACATATTTTCCTGATTAGGTCTTCCACAGAAATCAAATGGCAGAAAGTTTATATGGACACCTCTGACCAGACTAAGGCATAAAAGAGGTTCCATAACTATCTGCCTGACAGATACAAAAGCACTTGGAGATTTTCTCTGAAAACTTACTAAAGCAGTGTGGTGCGTTAGCCTTGACCAGCTGCCAAGTGCCTACCAAGCGCCTACCAAGCCATTCTGCCTCTCCTCAACAGGACCGGAGAAAATACAAAGAAAAGCTTGTGGGCAGAGATAACGACAGGGAGATCACTTGCTAATTACTATCATGGGCAAAACAAAGTCGACTTAGGATGAGTAATCCAATTTATTGCCAATTAATAACAGAGTAAATTAGCGAGAAAGAAGAACAACACTAAAAACACCCAAGCTGGGCTAGGGCTATAAGGAATAGGTGTTATGGTCAGTCCATAACTCTTTGTCTCTGCCACTCCTTCCTCTTCACACTCTTCACTTGCTCCCCCTCACTGGACCTCCAGTGTGGGTCCTTGCCAGAGTATAGTCCTTCAGGAATGAACTAGTCCAATATCCCCTGATGTTTCCCTTGGTCACAGGTCCTGCCAGAAAACCTACTCCTGTGTGGGCCTCTCTCTACAGGCCACAGCTCCTGCCAGGAGCCTTGTCCAGTACGGGCTCTCCACAGGATCACAGCTTTCTTCAGGCTACATCTGCTTTCTCTGGCATGGGGTCCTCCACAGGCTTCAGTGTGAGAATCTGCTCCACTGTGGTCCTCCATCGGCTGCAAAGGAATCTCTGCCCTGGTGCCTGGAGCACCTCCTCCCCCTTTTTCATTGACTTTGGTGTTTGCATGGGTGTTTTTCTCACAGTAGCTGTGTTTTTAACCCCTTATTAAATGTTATCACAGAGGTGCCACCAACAACACTTAAGAGCTCTGTTTTGATCAGCAATGGGTTTGGTTTGGAGCTAGCTGGAACTAGCCCTGACTGACCTGGTATATTCTCACAGAACATACCCCTGCAGACCCACACCACCACCTCCTGCCTCTACTGCAAAATGTTGCTGCATAAACCAAATAAAAACAGAAACTTAAGCTATCAAGTGGCTTACCTAAAGTCACAAATTACGTCAATGGCTAAGCAAAAACAAAGAATCCCAATCTCAAAAATGCCAGTCTACCACTGCACAATCTCTTACTAACCTGATTTTGTATTGCTGCATTAAGGGTAACAGGGTATGAGTGTTTTCATCAATTTTATGTCACACACTTATAGTGCAGGATAGATCCTTACCTCCCTATTGCTAAATCTAAATGGAAAGAAGACTATAGTCAAACTCTGAATTTGAATTTTTCCTGATCTCCTAGAATAATTTAGAAGACTCTTCTTTTTGCTGGAGAGGCTTCTTGTCCTGTACCTTCACGCTGCCTTTTACAAAATAAGGTTTTAATTTATATATATATAGTACTAACAATCTCTATACCACTTGCAAAGACATATAGAAAATCAATCTTATATCAGAGGAAAAAAGTGTTTTCCAGGGAAAAAAAAATAAATGTCCATTGATGCACACATGATGACATTTGCAAATGTAGACACCACAAGGCTGAAATTAAAATGTTAGAGAGAAATATCATCTGAGTGGATAGTAACATTGTTCATAGTGAAAGGAGAAAGACAAAATAGTGGATAAATAGATAGATAACTTTGTGCAAAAGATCCACTATATTCCCACTGAATCATGTTTTCTGTTTCTGCTCTCATCCAATGGTGTGTATAATAAAAGATAGTTGCCACTGAAGTTTGATGTTCCAGTGAGTATGAGCAAACATAGAATGTGATCTGGAGCATCATTCGTATTGGTGAAGTTCTCAGCTAGAGTCCCACAGAACTACAAGATATTAAATAGATTTATTGCCTATCAGTTTTATACCAGAGGGAGAATATCTGCTTCTCACCGTGAACAGATGCATTATAAAAAAGGTAACTGTGATACTAAGAAATCATCATTCAGCCAAGCCAAAATAAATGATAAATTCCCTTTGTGGCCGATTTTTATCTGGCTGCACCTGACAGCAAAAGTTTTCACAGGCAGATACCCCACAGATTTTCAAAGGAAAGTAACTATAAACAACATTTCCCAATATCAATTTAACCCTCTTCCTCCTCTTCCCCATTTTCCCAAGCTGTTGACTGGAACAGAGAAAGTCCTTTATCAACTTAACTTGAGTCTCTAGGGAGATGAAAGGTAAGTCAGGCAAAACATAGAATATAAGTTTTCATCACCATTTTATACCTTCAGCAAAGTAAAGATGCATACAGTCTCTGCTAGAATTTTCTGCCACTTTCTGGAGCTTCATAGTTTTCAATGAAGTATAAAGGACCAAAAAGATCCTCATGTCCTACAGCATGTGAAAATATGACTCTGCACCATACTTCTGCAACTAACAGAACCTAGGGGGGAAAGACTCTTGTATGGTCCATACTAATATAGAGCCCACGTAACAAAAACCCAGATTGTTTGATTTTACAAGAGAACTATAAAGGACATTCTCTATTAAATAAACATTTACTGAACAGCAATATTATTACGTTATATCATGATAAAGCATTCAGTAATTCATCACACTTTTGTTTTGCCAAGATCCATAAATCAGGAATTATAAGAGATGGAAGAACATCAATAGGCTGGTAAAAACATCTTCTAAATCCCACAGTTTAAATGTGGAAGTCACAGATCAACAGTAAATCTGAAGTAATTGTCTCATCCTCCTAACAAAATTGGTGTAAAAGGTTTATTCTTACTTCAGTTTTATACTTTTTTGTATCAGTGCAAATGACAAAAAAGCAGAGTATAAGCATTAGTTTACTATTCTGAACTCCTTGAGTATATTTTTTTATTCTGTACTCCATACAATATGGTATGTTTCTCATGTGCATCTCCTGGCTGCACATCTCTCTTATCTTTTCTACCTTTTTTTCCCCTTTCAGTTGAGAGACATTTTCCTATTCCTAATGGACTTTTTGAGTGGGTTGCAGATTACACTTCTCAATACAAATTCCTTTGCCGATATTGAAATTCACTTCCTTTACCTTTCCTGAAATGTGTTCCTTCTGAGAGCTGAAATTAATTCTTACTGTAAGCACAAGGTGGTTGTTTATAAGGGATTGTTGTCTGACCCTGTGGGAGCTATTGTCTGTGACAGTGAGCATTAGGTTCTGAGTAATTGTACTATGGGTTCCAATGAAGCTGAAGTCCTCAGGACAAGAAAACAAAAGCACTTAGGTCTTCATATAACAAATAAAATATCTTGTAAATAGTAAAAAGAACCTGTATCTTTCTGGTAAAGGTGTGTAGCCAGAAATCATGTCTGCATTAAAGCACAACACATTTCACATGAAGGAAAATGTGGAAAGAGCTACACTTGGCACAGGGTGATTCCTTGCTAACACCTACAAGGAATCACCCTGAACTGAAGGGTAAATCTAGTACTCCCTGTGCATGGGTAACAGATGGAATATTACAGGAACAGAGAGCTATTTTTTTTTTATAAAGACTAGATTCAACCCTTCCCCTCTTTCATGTTTACTTTTTGAACTATATATGTTAATTTCACTGAGAATCTGACTTGAGTGAGGCTGGATACATAGAATTATTTACCCTGTCAGTGGAATGTTCCCCTATATTCAGAAGTAATAAAGCTTACTGACATGTTTATACTCATCTGTGTTCTAATTAAGTTTCCTCCCTTTGCTATTTTTTTTTTTTCCTTTTTCCCTGACCAATTCTTCTGATACATAGTCAACAAGTGGATTACTCTAGAACCAGGTTACAGACTAGGGGCAGAAGGGATGCTAGGGCCTGTCTTGCAATTCGTTCTATGAAGATAGAAAAAAAAAAAAAAAACAACCACAAACAGGCTTAATGATTATCACCGTCTCTTAAATAAGACTCAAACAAGAGGTCCAAAAAGACAAGATATGGTACTGTTTGTCCTGTATATTGACTGAAGTAGGTATCCTGGTTGACTTCTGAGCCCAAAGAAGGAACCTCAATTAAAAAGGAAAAAAAAAAAAATTCTAGAAGAAAGACACATTAAATATGGTTGATAAAACAGTTCTGTGTAACAAACGATTCTGTATCAGCCTAAGGCACATAAATGTAGTACAAGAGAGGATTTTTTTTTTCCAAGAATGAAGTTTCAGTTAAAACAAGTGGCCAGCCATAGTGTTTTAAGTCTTTGCGCACTGTTTTCAGCATTTGAATTTATTCCTTTACATACTCATGGAAGCATGATAAATTCAGACTAGCAAGCTTTAATAAGCTCTTACCTCTATCAGCTCAATATTATTTTCTTCCCAACCCATTACCCTTCGCCACCACCACCCATGAGTTACCTCTGCCGTATGACAGTAACAGATACATTTTTCTCACTGCATTTTATTTGCATGGTTTTCTGTCTACTTTTATGGCAACAATTTAAAAAAATGTTTTTGACATATATCATTAGACTTGACTGGAGTTGACTGGTAAGATGTTGGTAAACTCTCTGCCATGGTTTCTGAATTTACACCAGAAAATAACACCAAGATATTTTTGTTTCCAGCAAGCTCTAAAACTTAATTTGAAGACACCAAAAGTAAGTTTTAGAGTAGAAGGGCTTAGAACTGGGTTTTTAAAAATCCCCTGTTTCTTTGTTGTTGCCTAGCTCAGGACAATACAGATGAATAAACTAGACTTGGAAATAAAAAGTGCTCAAAAGCCTGAGACTGAGCTGACAAAAAGATCAGTATCTATGATCTGAAGCTCACTGTGCCACTAAAGCAGGCGCCAAATTATAAATGTGGTGGTGT
>NW_008599787.1:0-13324 GCF_000691845.1 Merops nubicus
CCCCTCCTCCATTGTTGAACCTATGCTTTCCAAAACTGGAAACTTTGCCAAACATTTCTCTCAAACTGGATGGAAATCTGATTCCAAGTGGTAAGTCTCACTCTGTTTGTGACTGTGACTCTCCACCGTTGCCTGGCTTCCTTCCAGCGTCTCTCTCCCTTGGCACTAGCTCTTGTTTAGAGATATCTTCACATTCCTCTAAGTGTGCAGGTTGTACAGAATAGCCAGAAATCAGGATCATTGTACCTGGCTTCTGACCTTGTGTTCCTCTTGACTGTGCTTCAACAATTGTACTGTGGGATATGTGCGTGTGTTGGAAGTGCCTGTGAAGTAAACCACGCATGAAATCCCCGTGAGAGCCTAAAGAAACTCCTTTGTTGCTGCAGATATGCCAAACGTCTGCACAAGGTGGTGAGAAGGCTGGTCCCAAACTGTGACGTTCGGTTCCTGCTCTCTGTGAGCGGCAGTGGGAAGGGGGCTGCCATGGTCACAGCGGTGGCGTACAGGCTGGCCGCTCAGCGCAAGCAGATCGACGCCGCTCTCGCACCGTTCCTCCTGTCCCTGGAGACCCTCAGAGAAGTTAAGGACAAAATGAGGACTGAGCTGGAGTATGGGCTAAAGCGAGAGACACAAGCCAGTGCCTCAGTGAAGATGTTACCCACGTACGTCTGCGGGACACCCGATGGAACAGGTGGGGTCATTTCCTGATCACGGGGAGGTGATTCAGGAGGTGGTTCAGGAAAGTTGCCTGTCTGTTTTCTGGGGGGAACTTGCCAGTTATTCTGTCAAAAGCCAGGGGGATTTATGTTGGCAAATGGGTGCTCGCTGTGATGTTATGTGGCTGGCCCTTCAGCCCTGTGCCAGCAGACTGATGAGATAAATGTCATAGGGATCAGTGTGCCATCACCAGTGCAGGTGAAATTTCTTGGGGATGCGTGGCAGAGTATGGCATTCTGACTGCAAACCTGCTATGGGAAGCATCAAAATGAAATGCCTTTCTTCTCTTATAGAGAAAGGAAAGTTCCTTGCCCTTGATCTTGGTGGGACAAACTTCAGGGTTCTGCTGGTCAAAATCAGAAGCGGGAGAAGAAGATCGGTGCAAATGTATAATAAAATCTTTGCCATTCCTTTGGAGATCATGCAAGGGACAGGGGAAGAGGTAACCTCTAATGAATGTCTAACTGATCCAACAAGGCCCATTGCATGGGATTACTGTGAGATTTATATAATTTTTCTTTCCTTCTAGCTCTTTGACCATATTGTTCAGTGCATAGCAGACTTCCTGGACTATATGGGGATTAAAGGTGCTCGACTGCCTCTGGGCTTCACCTTCTCCTTCCCGTGTAGGCAAGCCAGCATTGACAAGGTAAGAACTGCAGCATGGAATGCATCAAATGGCAGCTGTGTATCTGCTTGGTGAACGACATTGTTTTGAGAGTGACTTGATGATTTGGAGTTAGCAAGCAAAAAACTGTTCCTCTAAATATTTTCCAAGCAGGACTTCACAAGGGTGAAAAGATATATGTGTGTGTAAATTAATTGTTGGAGAGAATGTTTCACCTGGTTTATGGGCATTTTATTATTCTACTGTGCAAGCTGGTTGTGTTTCGTGACAAAATTATCATCCTATATGCATATGGGAGGTGGAACTTTCACCTTTTGTATCTGATAAGAGATAGATGTTACTTGCTTTTATTCTACAAAGATTAAGACCTTATGATAGCAAAATGACTACACATTTTTAATAGCTCAGGAATCTCTAATACTGCCTTAACTCTTTGATGGCAAGAGATGACAGATGCCTCCTTCTGCTTGCTCAAGGTGTCTACCTGACTGCTGCACAGCTCTGACTGTTTAACTTCTGCACTACATTAGTTTCTTCTCGTTGAGTATCAGTGGAGAGACCTGAGCTTGTTTGTTCAGCTTGGAAGGGTGGCTTTTTGACAGATATAATATTCATCTTTCTAGATCTCATGTAAGAAAAAAAGTAGAATAAATCAATTAAGTTCAGGAAGAAACAATTCTCAGTTGTTCTGATACATTTCCAAAGAGGGACGGGTGTGGTTGTGCTGCTTCATTCTGGTCAAGTATGTGAGATATTGGGGAATTGAGAGATTGCTGGTTTATACCATGTTTTTATATCCGAATGGGTTTCACAGTCACTTTGAAGTCTAGAAGCTAGACTGTTCTATCTCAATTTTCATACCTCAGTTGAGAGTATAGCAATAGGACTTGGCTGTTTGTGGGGAGACCATTCAGTATGCCTTCCAAACTTAGAGCACAGCATTTATGTCTTGACAAATGATGAGGAAACAAATTCCACAGCAGTGGTGGTGGCAAACTGAGACACATCTGTGTCATAGTCCCATAGTTTGTCACTCTGTATGTTTGATCTTTTCCTGTTGCTAGAATTTGAGTTGTTTTTTGTTGTGTTGTTTTTTGTTTGTTTTTTTTTTTTTTAAGAGTAGCTTTTTCTCCCAGTTGCCTTCTTTTTTTTTCTTATTTGAATAGACAGCCCAGAGCCAGTCACCAAGTGGAAGGCTCATTACTTCATTTAATCTGGAAATCTACTTCTGTCAGGCCAGGTTGCTCTCTGGAAAGAAACAAATTCTTGTTGCCTGGAGGAGTGGAATTATACCAAGTGTCCTTCAGTAAATGAGCCAAATAGATGTTCATTAATGTTTGTTGGGTGTTTGATTATTTACAGCAAAAGTATATTTTACAGGCTTTCCTCCACAATGGCTATGTGCACAGGAGGTGAGATGAGAAGGTTTTCCAAATGACTGTAGAAGGCACTGAGCTGGCAGCATCTTGATAAACAGCCAAGTAAACCTGGAGTCACTACTGTCAGCAGCAGAGTAACAAAGATACACATGCACATGCTCTGCACTAGACACTCACAGCAACTTCTCCAGGGAAAAACATTATTAAAAAAAATAATGGGTGAGGGGTGAGTTGGAGACAAGAAAAGGACTGATGTGTGGAATGTTAAGTCTTCTCTCTGGCTTCACTCATGATCTTCCTCTTGTTTCAGGGAACACTTGTGGGATGGACAAAAGGTTTCAAGGCAACAGACTGTGAGGGTGAAGATGTTGTTGATATGCTGAGAGAGGCCATCAGGAGAAGAAATGTGAGCTACTCTTTTCTGCTTTTTTTAGTGTATTTAATGCACCTTCTCTCTTCCTCTGGGAGCCCACTAGTGATTATGACTTGTTTTAGGAGTTTGACTTGGACATTGTAGCAGTGGTGAATGACACTGTTGGGACAATGATGACATGTGGATACGAGGATCCGAACTGTGAGATCGGCCTTATCGCAGGTAAAGTGACGCTGAAGTGCCCCCGTGAGCAGAAAGCATGGATGCAGGTGCTAGGCTTCACACCCTGCTTAGGAGTTGGTAAAACAGCATCTTTTACTTGAGTTTGATATATGGTGTCACGAGTCATCTGGGATTCTGGGCAGATTTGTATGATACTCAACAGAGAACATAACACAGACAATATCCTGAATCTGTTGAACTTTTGATCATCTCTCTGATGGTGCCAAACAAGTGCATGCATGGTAAAAGGAAAATAAATATGTCTCCCCCAAGTCTTCAACCAGAAATACATCTAAGTGTGTAAGATCTGAAGCCTCAGTTGGAAAATAGACTCTTCTGGCTGGCTAAGTGCACCAGCTATCTCATTTTGTTTGGAGAACTTGTCCTTATATTAGTTCACGTAACCCATGTTGCAAGTGATGAGGCCCTGCTCACCAAACCATTTCAGACTTTGGTAGCTTCTTGGCTCTTGGCAGCATTTGCTTTTGGGAGTGTGCTGTCATGCAGGATAATTTGTGGTGCATCACAACCAGATTGGCAGCAGTGACTGAGTGGTGCTCACCAAAAAGTGCCGAAGCCATTTCCAACACATAACAGAGAGTCTTCATTCCTCTACACTGGGAATTGTCTGTGCGGGACCCATTTAACTTGGTAACACTCTGTGAGTTATAAATTACAGCATTCTTAGCATAACTGGCCAGCACTTGCTTCTGTAAGACATGGAGAAGTCTTTGAAATTTGGGATATGGAGAAGAGAGCTTTTACTACAATTGCTGCAGTCCTTTTCCCTGTGTTTCGGCTGCTACTTCACTTCTCTGGCTGAAGCCTTGTCATTTCTTTCCTCGTAGGAACGGGCAGCAACGTGTGCTACATGGAGGACATGAAAAACATAGAAATAGTGGAAGGGAATGAAGGAAAAATGTGCATTAATACAGAATGGGGAGGATTTGGTGACAATGGCTGCATTGACAACATCAGAACAAAATATGATAAAGAAGTAGATGAAGGCTCACTAAACCCAGGGAAACAGAGGTAAATGTCGTGGCCCTGGTGCTAAGAGCCTGATGAAGTCAGTCTTCAGGATACACCAGCTGCTTTGTAAGATGTGCTTAATGAATGAATAATCAGAAAGGAGGTTTTAATAATACTTTTTATTTGTTGTATGGCAAGCAACACAGATATCCTGAAGAAAAACAAAGATGTACATTGCTTCTGTTGCCAGAGTACTGTTTTCACCTTAGCACAGTTAGCAAACAGCATGGCTCTTAAGATTTCCCTGCAAAGTGTAGGCCTTGCTGTGTTCTCCCTCTCAGAGTGTTTTTTCAAAGGTAAAATACAACTTATTCAAGAGGAGAAACTGAACTTGGCTGTTCTTTGTTTGGTAAAGACAGCACTGATTACATGTGACTGACTGGTGAGTGCATGCAGGGGACAGGAAAATGTTTTGCTTCGGTGTGGACTCTGGCTTTAACACAGTGTCCTGTTTAACACTGCAAGATTTTTTTTGTGCTTCTCTTACCTTTTAGCATGGATAAATATGTTGTAATTAAGGTTTGCACTTGAAGTCACTGCAACAGATTTTTGATGTTTGAAAGATGAAGTTCAGTGGCTATTCCTCTGCAAGCTTTTGCTGCTTCTTTGAGAGTTGATAGGGCATGTGCTTACCACTCATGTTAAACAGAGCTAGTGTGCCATCTCTTTAAAAACACTTTTTTTTTTTTAAATAACATAACAGGTATGAAAAAATGACCAGTGGAATGTACCTAGGTGAAATAGTGAGACAAATTTTGATCGACTTAACCAAACAAGGACTGCTGTTCAGAGGACAGATTTCGGAATCACTCAGGAAAAGAGGCATATTTGAAACAAAATTCCTCTCTCAGATTGAAAGGTAACATTTTTAGATTTACACAGTTCAAATCCTTAGGGTCTTCTGGGACCTCTTGAAAATAATCTTCTACGAGCGTGTAGAGCCTTTTTAAAGAAATCAATTACAGTTTTCTTCTTTGCACACCTTCCCTCCCACCCCCCATCCCCAGAATAAAAGCCAAAAGTGAGGAACTGGAGGAGTTCCAGAATTATTCTGTAATTATACGAATTACCATTTCCTGTCCATGCAGCTGTGTTGTCTTGGATGCCTTAATATCAAGCATCATGATATTTGCAGTATTTCTTGTAGGACTTAAAAAAATACTTAGTTTAAAAAGTCAGTGATATGTTAATACCCTATGAATATGTCCTTACCTACACATCTGTGCATCATTGCAATGTTCTTCCAGGCTATTTGAATCCATTTCTACTGTTGAAAACCTTGGAAGGTAGTGTCTCAGCCTTGAGAGAAAAAATAACATAGTCAGGTGACTGATCTGGCTTAGCTCCCTCATGACTTTGGGAGTTAAGTGAATAATAGCTGTTGGTGCCTTCTGGAAATACAGTCTAACATAGCAAAGCACATACCAGGAGCGAGTTTTCAGTCTGGATTCGGGCTGGAATTTGCCTTAAAACAATTGGAGAGTGTTAGAGCTGGAGAAGGGGTCCCATTTCCTTTGCATCATGGCAGCCTGAGCTGCAAGCCTTCCATTTGCTTGCCTGCCCTAATGGGCATTAGCTTCCCCTAATGCCTTGTGCTGCGTGTGCTTCCCTCTGTGCAGCGACCGGCTCGCCCTCCTCCAAGTCCGGCGAATCCTGCAGCAGCTCGGCCTGGACAGCACGTGTGATGACAGCATCATTGTGAAAGAGGTGTGTGGGGCTGTTTCCAAAAGAGCTGCCCAGCTCTGTGGGGCAGGACTGGCAGCTATTGTCGAGAAGAAGAGAGAAAACCGAGGTGTGGAGCACTTGCAAATCACCGTTGGAGTAGATGGGACTTTGTACAAGCTCCACCCACAGTGAGTTCCTTGGTATCATTTCCCTTTGCTTTTTGCTCGTTTCCACTGTGAAGGCATACTGAGCTGTATCAGCTTTCTGCTGAGATGTTAAAAACTGAGAGGGAGGATGAAGATCTTACATATTTTCCTGCATCCTGTCATTTCACTTGCCTAGCCAAAGGATCAAAAGTTACAAAGTCAAGTCCAGTTACCACTGTGAGGGTCTTTTCGCTGGCGTGTTTAGCGAACTTACTCTTCTAATACTTGGTTTCCAGTATTTAGAGGGATTTCTGGAATACTGTAGAATCATTAGAATAGTTTGCGTCAGAAGGGTCCGTGAAAGGCCATCTAGTCCAAACCCCTGCAATGAGCAGGAACAGCTTCAGCTAGAGCTAGTTGCTCAGAGCCCCATCCAACCTTACGTGGAATGTTTCCAGGGTGTCCTAGGTGGGAAGCCGCATTCAGTTGCTGGAGTTTGGTCAGTATTTTGAGAGCAAGGCCTAGAAGTTGGTGTATTAGCTTTTGAGTTGGCAGAAGAGAGCCTCCTCCATGATCTCTAAAGGCAATGGGGGTGTCTGGCATCATGCTGAACAAAATTAAAGTGGAGAAATACAAATTAAAATCTGACTGTGTACAGAAACTTGTCTCTTTCATGAGTAGGAGGAAAAACAAACTGACACAGATGCTGTGGTGAACCAGTGGAATATGTTGCCTGAGGTTCTGGTTCCTTGCTAATAGATAAAGATCTCAGACCAGGAAGCGGCTGCTAAAATGTTCTGTTCTTCTCTCCCTTTCCTTTCAGTTTTTCTAGGGTCCTGCGTGAAACAGTCAAGGAACTGGCACCCCAATGTGATGTGACTTTCATGCTTTCTGAAGATGGAAGTGGGAAGGGAGCTGCCCTCATTACTGCAGTAGCAAAAAGATTGCATAATGTTGGACAGAAGTGAAAATCAGAGGCCAAGTAATTTCAGCACTGCCAGGCGTGTGCACTAGAGATTTCCTGAGTGGTGATTCAAGATAGTTTGGCCAGACACCAGTACGCAGGTACCTGTTTTCAGGGAGCAGCTGGTTTTTGACCAACCAGGATTGTGGATTTTTGTCCTTTGATAACTTGGATTGGATGTTTCTGCTCCCCACTGGCTTTATGTCTTGGCATACCACAGTCTACTCAGTTCTTTACTTCCTGCAGTCCATCTGTAATGCTCATGAGACAGCACAAACAAAGCAAAACAACCCAAATTTTGTCTTTTTACAATGGCTCAATTAAGCTACTGCACTACAAGTGGATTTATCACCAGTTTCTTAGGATTTGTTTGTGTTTTAGTTTTGGCTTCACCTGGCTCAAAAAATACTGAGGTCCCTGATGCTGCACCTATCTAATGGACATATTTGTTCAATGCTTCACAGGTTTTACAATAAATCTGAAAGTAAAATAAATTAATGGGCTTTGGTCAGTGATGCTCCCACCTCTGGTACATTGGTTGTGAGTTGTATTGTAACGCGTCCCTGAGCACAAGAGGCATGTTTAATAGATGAATGTAAAGGAAACAAAATATGATTCTATAAACTATGAGTTTGTGTTAAAATACATTAGTGCAACTGAACGCACATACACCTAAAGCAACACTGGACAGGTTTTGACTGTGACCGATTCCTTTGATAGCGGGGAAAGAGAGAATGTAGGATTCTGTATCCTGCAGGGTCTGCTGTGGCTGTGTCAGGCTACAAGGGAGTGTATCAAATCTGTTCATCTTTGGGCCACTAACATGGCTGTATAGAAAGAGACAAAAAAAACCCAACCAAACAACTGAGTTTTTGAAACTCTCTTCTTTGTTTTCCCTCAGTTATCTGCTTGCCTGTTCATGAGAGGGTAGTTTCCATTTTGTGGCGAGGAGGTTATCCTTGTTTTTAATTTTCTGTTGCCCGCTGCTCTGCCTATCTGTAGTCTGTTGTAAATATTTCTGTGGTGCTGTGAGCTTTTGCTTCTCTGTCTAGTACCTCTTCTGAGTTGGGGAAAAAACATGCAGGCAAGTGCGAGCTTTCTTTAAACCCGTTTATACAGTGCTCAGCAACACTGCAGTTATTATGAAGGTGGCTTGAGGATAGAACCCATGCCCTCATGTGACCAAACGTCCCTCACCTGATTTACTCATCTCAAAAAAATGAAACCACAATATGGTACAGAGAAGCAGCAAACCTATAGCCTGATATTCTCTGTTCTTGGGTATTCCTGTATCTCCTTCTAATTTTCTTTTAGGTATTTGGTTCCTTTCAGTCTGGCATCAGAAAGTGGGGCCAAGAAATGTGCTTTAAGCCTGCTTTGGTCAAAAGTAACTATTGTACAGGAGGATAAGCAGTTAATTTTATGTAATAATCTGTTAGAAGGCTGATGGGTTCAAGTTTAACAATGGCAAATGCAAAAGTTGAAGCTACAGACCTTTCCTGTTTTGTAGTTCTTAGAAGTACGTCAGCAGTCCTGTGTCTGTGTTGGAGTCAGTTGATGGGTAAAATATAGTACTTGGAAATAGTTTTCAATTCTGAAGGAATTCCTCATGGTGCTGAGCTCACTATACTGAGCAGTTGGGAAGAGACAAGTTGTGAATTCATATTACCTTCAAAGTATTATGTTCAGTGAATGCACATTATGATCTTTTGTAAAGAAACTTAATATTTTACTTTTTCTTTATATTTCAGAATTCACAGAGCTACAGAAACCAAAGCTTGCTATGTAGTGGAGGCAAAGTTGTTTGGAATGTATGTTTTTTTCTTGGTGATGAACAGGCTAAATTTGGAGGGACTGGGTATAGAAAGAAAACCCATCAGGTCTTGGGGCTATGGGGAGACTAGAATAGCTCTTCTGAATTAGCCGTTTTTCCCCTCAGCGCTCTGAAGTCTTCTATTATCTGTGTAATTTTGGGTCCTTTTTGGGGGAATGGAGTGTGCTAATCTACAAAAGTCCATCTGTGGATGAAGTATGGCCCTGTGTATCTGGAATGAGGTGATGTGGACTTGCCTCAGGATGACCACGTGAGTATGGTGCAGAGTGTCTCTTGCACTTTTATGCTAAAGACTATTCTGCACAATGTGAATGCAAATCAGTAACAAAACGAGGTAAACCCTATCCATGGATCCTTGCTTTAGGTTTAGAAAGAGATCCTATATTGCTTTGATCTTTCTTTTTAGTCTTTTTTTTAAAATAAATATTCGCAGAGTTGGTTTACACCTCAGCTGCAGTTATTCCTTTTCTGCAGTAGATTAGGCCCACACAGTGATATTGTTTTGCATCTGCAGTTCTTTTCCAGTGAGCCTGTGGGTGTCGTGGAATCTGATCACATGAACCTGAAACTGCTCACAAAGTGCTCAGTGACCTACAGCTCTTGTTGAGGTCCCTAAGGCCCAGGACACGCTTGCTCTTGCCTTTTCCACAGGCTGCCGGCTTGCTCTGCAGCTAGGCAGCTCCCACACAGCTCTGATACGCATCTGCCTGGCAGGGAGATGGCATCTAAACTGGGAATGCTGCTGCTTTCCGAGAAGGAATGAGCAAAGATTTGCTGGGTAGCCCTGGAGAAGGGAAGGATTGGTTACTGCTGGATTTTACCAGGGGTACGAACTTCACGTGTAGTTTCCCAGCGTTCCCATAACACACTGACGCTTCAGCTGATTCCAAATCAGAACATTCTCCTCCTGGGTAATGATGCAGCATCATCTTCCTGATTATATCGACATGTGGAAACTCAAGGACTATTGCAAAATTGCAATCTCCCTTGTATAGATTTTAAGCTGCTGCACCAACCCCCCTCTTTGCACATCGTATGTGGTGATTTGGCTTAAAGCCCTAGCTTAAAATAAAAGTAGAGACCTTCTGTTAAATGTAACACACCACAGCATATGCTGAAAAACATGTAGTACAATTAATCACATGAAGTTGTGAGTCAATTTAAAATAAAATGAGATTCTCCTGGTTTCACATCTTAGATGTGCTTTTCTACTGTGTTTTGGATAGCTTGGTGATGGTTCGTTTGTGTGTATTGTGGGTCCTCCCTCCAGTCAATGTGGTTAGTACTTCTTGCATTTACTGATTTTGTTTTGATGCTTCTTGAAGACATGAACATCCTTTTTCAGATGTAAGTCATACATTTGATTTGGAAAGTTGAAAGATCTTTAAATCACAGGTGTGATGGAAGTATTTACTGGGTGGAGGTACTAAGGTTTGTGCGTTTTAGAAACTCTCAGTAGATGGTTGCAGTTAACCTTTCATCTGTGGAGAAATGACGATCCTACATATGTCCATTTCCCTGCTAGAGAGACATTTTGGTGGCTATAGATTTGGACAGCGCTGGAGCTTGACTCGTGATCCAGAGAAAATGAAGTAGCAGCTCAGCAGTGACATGTTCCCTTTGTCACCCTGACAAAGTTCAAAAGCAAATATAGGATCATGTGTAAATCCTTCAGAAATCCTGATTAGCATAATCTCCCTTCTTGGGAAGTCAATATTATATAGGATTAGCAGATTACTGTAAGGGAGTTTGAAGCTGAAATGTAGGTAATACCAAAATGAAAGTGTTGCTGTGATTTATTTCTTTGCATTTGATGACATGAGCTGCCTTTTGTTTGGAGGTCTCAGATACAACGTTGTCACTCTTAGTAGGTGGAGAGCGAGGGAGGCAGGGAGTAGGGGGAGACTTGGTGAATGTTGTCCAGCTGTGGGTGAGCTTAGATTTTCTCTAGAAAGGACCTCCACTGCCTTGGACTGTCACTGAGGGCTTATCCAGTGCTGCATCCATTTGGTAAAGCTGATGTAAAGCAAGATATAAAACCACCAAAAGTTTAATTAATGTTTCCCCTTCTTTCATTGATACTATCATGTTGCAGGTGCACACTGCAGGTGCTGTAAACGTGATGGGTCATGTCTATCTGAGAGCTGAATGCCAAAATAATTTTTATCTTGTTGCGTGTTTTTTAATGTCCTCCAGGTGCTTTTTCTGCACCCTGTGACCGAGGGCCTCATGTGGCCCAGGCGTCTCTAGAGATTGTAAAAGCTGCCTGCTGTGAAGAGAAAACAGATTTGGTAAGAAATATAGTGAACCTGGGTTCCTCCAGAATACCCTTGACACTGACACAAGGAATTGGCTACAGGAAAATACGCAAAGGGCTCCAGACTGGAGATCTGTACAGAAGTTGAAGGTCCAAATGATGGAACCTCAGCAAGCCAAAGCTTGCTGGAAGGAGTGGAAGAAAGTCCTTTCATCCTCGATCTTTCTTGACTGATTATTAAAAAAAATAAACCAACAAAAAAGCAAAACCAGCCTAACCCCCCAAACCACCCAGACCCCGAATTCTTATTTTTCTCTAGAAAATCATAAGTTAAAACCAAACAGAAACCAAACAAAAGCTATATTTAAAAAAAAAAGAAAAGAAAAAAAGAAAAGAGAAGAGATGGAGAGAGACTGAGACTGTTTGACTGCCACTATATTTTCATTTTTCCTTTTGTTGGGAAGGATAAAGGCTGCTTGGAGAAGAGGGTAGAAATGTGTGAAGAGTATGGCACATCAACAGCCAAAGCTTCCCCATAAATCTGTTACTGCATATCAGAACAACTTTAAAGTAAGTTATAATAGTGGGGAAAAGGGATGACAGCAGTGCAAGGTGTGATATATTAAAAGCAGTGAATTACACAGACTGTTGAAGGATGTTAACTGAGTTAACTGGTTCGTTATTGTTTGGTGGGCAGGATAAAAGGTGGGGTTGCTGCCTAACAGGCATCCATTTTCTTTGGATGGTGAGGTGTAACTTGTTGGAGGTGGGATGTAGCTCCCAGCCCTAGCCTCTGGCATTTCAGAAATACCAAGGCTCAATTCTGAAATCCAGAAGTGTTGTTGATTCCATTTATTTTTCTGGAGGGCTCTTTTTGTTATTCTTAATTTGCTGTATGCTGTTTAGATGTTCATCTTGCCAAAGGTTTCTGTGCACCTGGGAAGTCCCCGTTCCTGTAGGGCTCTCTTGGCCACTGCCAGATCCTGCAGTGATGCTGGGCCATCTGTTTAGCGGTGGGACTGGGAGCGCTGCCTGCGAGGCCTTTGTGGAGGACTGTCCTCGTGGTTGCAGGCTTCCTCCCCTCCTGGGAGCGAAAAAAGGCTGTCCTCTGCTGCCACGGGGAGTTGGAGAGCAAGGAGATGTGGAGGGGATGAGACCCGCGGGGCTGAATTTAGCACAGGCACTCCCTCAGCGAGGGGGAAAGGCACCTCACGGGGCAAGCTGCCATCTCTGATGAGAGCCTAAATAAAGCGGGGTTGGGATGCCCAGAGCTGTTGTTGGAATGGAAGCAGTTAATGGAGCAGATTAGCTGGTGATGGACAACTTGGTGGGAGAGAGGAGCACTCTGGAGGAGGAGAAAATGGATGGCAGAAGGGCAGGGAGGGAACATCTGTGAGGGTCTGAGCAGGCAAACAAGGAAGATGCTTTCCCAGCTGGCACGTCCTGAGTGCCTCAACGCGGAAAGTTACGGGTGCTGATTTGGGAGCTGCTGCTGATTCTGGAAACAAATGGGATAAATACTGGCATGAGAAAAAAAAAAAAAAAAAAAGTTGAACTGCCTGAAGGGCACATCTGCTGTGGCCAGCGATTCTGCAGGAAATGCACTGAAACCAGAGGGAGGAGGAAGCTGGATGTAAACACGGTTCCCAGTGAAGTCGAATGAAAGCCATGGGCCTGAGAATTTGGCTTTCTCTCCTTGGCTCTCTAAAGAAGTAACTGTATTTACTGTGGGCCCGAGTCTGGCTCTGCTGAAAGAATTGTAGAGGTGTTTTGCGTTCTGAACTCGGATATCCTGCTCTAGAGACTTTTCTGTTGCTTTCAAGTGTGTGTTTTCAGAGCAAGTGAGCAGTGCTGGAGGTCTAAAGCCCAGTCTGTTAGTCTGAAATCTGAATAATTGCACGGTCATTAAATTTTGCACAAAAAGGAATTGACTCTAAAAGCAGCTGATATGTTATCACGATTAGAGCAATAGCAATGCCTTCTTTCATCACAATGAAGTTACATTGTTAGAGAGCATAATTGACATTTTTTATTGAAAGATTAAGAAGAATTTGTTTACAGCTTGCAAACAAAGAGGTTTTAATTCAACAAACTGCAGCAGGACTAA
>NW_008599787.1:13355-23274 GCF_000691845.1 Merops nubicus
AATAAGCAGTAAGTTACATTTTCATCTGCTGGCCGGCTAGCGGTTTTAGCTGCAGAATGCTGTGGATAGAGAAGTATGAAGGAATTTGCAGCTCAATATCTGCCCAGTAAAGCGTGCACCACGCTGGCAACTGCCAGAAAGCTGACGGGGAGAAACCTTGAGTGCAAAGAAACAAAGAGCTACAGCTAATATTAGCACCTTTTAGGAAGGCACTACGGTTTTTGGAGATCAGCTTCATGATGCCTGTTGTGCAAAGGTCGAGGTATGGCATTTCTGAGGATGCTTTTGCCATGGAGCCCTCGGGATAACACCTGTCAGCTCAACTGGGTGCTAAAGTAGGTATCTGGGTTATTTTTGTTTCTCTGGGTTTGTTGCTTCATGGTCTAATAGACTCAGGAGCTAAGTGGTACTGGCATTTCAAAGTGGCATGTTGTGATTGGAAGGGGGTGCTGTGTAAGTGTTTGGAAAGCAGATCCAAATGAAGCAGCATTGTCATCTGACTGCAGAGAGACTCTTCTGCTCTTTAAATATATTTGGGATCCTGTTTGTGCTGGTGGTTGTGTCTTACTGTCCAGACTGCTCTCCAGATAAGGCCAAGGGTATGTGAAAAATTCAGTTTTATTTTTAAGCAAATTCCTCTTTTGCGGTTGGAAATCGTTTGGAGTTATTGTCCCAGCTCCAGTCAAAGTTTAAGGAGTCCAAGTCAAACCCTGTTGTTGTGAACATGCAGTGCTGCACAGAGGCACAAAAAAAAAAAATAAAAATCCACTTAGGGTACTTGGGGTGCTGACAGAGCTCTGCAAGGAGGGTGCTCATCCCACCGCCTAGGACAGCATCTGTTGGACCACGTGCAATGACGCTGCTGTGCAGGGGGAAGGAAGGGGTCGACCAGGCTGATACTGAAAAGCATGAGACCTCCTCACCTACACCTTCCCTCCATCCCTGCAGCTTCATGCAGGTGGCCTGAGTTAGTAGCATCTGATATTACAGGCAGGTCATAAAACAGTTGAGGGTATTTCTGGGTTTTCAGTGTTGACTAATAGCCACAAACTATTGTCACCATTATCTGTCCAAAACATGGTTATGGATAAAAATTATGATTAAAATACTTGTTTGTATTGGTGTCAATTGTCAAAGCAGAAATATCCGTAACCCTGCTGGAACTCAGAGATGCCCTGAGCAAGACCATGGGTCTGTTGATGCTGGGTCAGGTCCCAGTCAGAACTGGTGAACACATGGCTGCTTTCAAAGGAGCTAGCAGGGGATGTGTTGTAGTGGCCTAAGATATTTGGGATTTTGTGAAGATAGTTTGGTTTGCCAAATATTTTATCTTCCTCAGAGGAAGAAGGGTGATACGAGCAGGATGGGGTTACACGTTGGTACAGTGAGTACTGGGGACTGCTACTGAAATCTGGGCCTAGAGCTGTCAATGAGGAAGCCCATGATGCTGGGTCACCCATTTAAACCCCTGAGATGACAAGAAAAGCTTCTTGGTTTAGATTTTTTAAAAAAGTGTTTCTATATCACCCATCTCTTGTAGCTATGCTGTGAAGCCAGACTCTCAAGTTGAATACCAAGAATAGGTCAAAGGGACAGAGAAACCTATTTAATGAAAATAAAAACTTTCTGATACGTGTGAATTTTTAAAAATGGTTTATTTCCTCTATACTTTTTTGTTTGTTTGTTTTTGTTTTTTTGTTTTTTTTTGTGAAATTCTAAGATTGAAAATAGGTGTCCTGATTCTCTGCTAGATTTGCATTTAACCTGGCATGGCAGGTTGACCATGTCCATCTGCCTGATGCCCACCCAGACCACACTCGGTCTCCTTCTCAGCAGGATGGGGGAGAAAATAAGAGGAAAAAGCTCAAGGGTGGACCTCAGGACAGGAGATGGCTCACTGTTCACCATCATGGCCAGAACTGACTCCACTTGGGAAAAATGAACTAAAATAGTTTTGGATGGTGAGGAACAAAGACAAAATTAGAGCAACGCCATCCCAGGGTAGAAGGGTTATCAGGGAGCACCAGTATCCACCAGTATGGATACCTGCCTCACCGCAATCTCCTTACGGGCTACAGGGGAGTCCAGCCTGGGGCAGGTCCCACCTCTCCTCACAGACACCTCTCAGCTTTCCTGCCATTCCTGGGTGTGAGCACCTGGAAAGACCTGAAAGAGCCACAGTGGCTTAAGGGAACAAATCTTGGAGTGGGGAGAGAGGAGGACCCCAAACAGGCTGTGGGTGTTCCAGGACCTGGCCACAGCTGGCTTCATTTGGTTTCTGATCCTACTCTAAAACGTTTCATGGCAACAGCTTGTAAAATTGCAGAAACCAAAATTTTGCTTAGAGGTGCCATTTGCATCTGCTTGCAGTCTCTGTTGAGAAAGATTTGGACTTTGACCAAAAATAGGTATCACAAATTATCACAGAGCTGCTCAAAATCTGTTGTTGCTCCTGGACAGTCTCAGCTGCAAGTCCAGCTTTTGTGACCATCTTCCTGTACTGAATTCTAATATGAATATTCTGCCTTTTCAAGGCTTGGTGGGTTCTTCTAATTAAGATGACGAACTGTTAGGAGGACTTGGGTGTTTTATTGCACAACATTTGCTGGCTAAGTCTTTCTTCCCTGTGTGTGGCAGGAATCTCATGGCACCACTGTATCTTGGAGCCATGCAAGGGCCAGTGCTTTGCCAACACATTCCCCATTTCCACTGTTATTCCAGGTCATGCTTGTGGTCCATAGCCCATTTTCCCCCAATTTCCCCTGTCTCTTGGGGTGATGCTAATCATGGGTCTACATCTGCTGCATCCCAGCTGCTGTTTTTAAAAGAGCACTTGTCCACAGGGTGTGTGGCTTTCAAAAGCATTCTGAGGCTGGGGAGGGAGATGTGAAAACCTGCAATTCTGCCTCCTTTCTTCTTGACAGCCCCCTGTGATGACAATGTGACGTGGCAAGAGGTGCTCCTGCTATGGCCACGCAGACGGAGCCGAACACCCTGGACGTGCCTGGCTACTGCTGCTCCCCATTGTGCAAAGTAAGTACCCCCTTCACACCCCTTCTGGGTTAAAGGCAGGGGATGTTAACTTCATACTGGGGAGACCTCCATAGTAACCTAGCCTGGGAGGAGAATCTCTTATACTGGGTCTTGCTGGAAAAGAAGCATGAACTTAAAGTCTCTGCAGTTAATGCCTGCACCCCTGTGGGTTTGGGACTTGCAATGCAAGACAATTTTTCTAGAATCAAATGCTGGATCAAGAAGAATGGTGTCTCCCTAGTGGAAAGTGGCCTTCTAGCCTGAGTTGAGAGGTATTGCCGTGTCTTAACTGGTTGTTAGTGGATAATTGCTTTTTGCAAGGATGAAAGATCAGCTTTTTTTTTTTTTGTAAGTCTTCCCACACAGCGGGTGTGGTAGAGCTAAACTCTGATGAATGAGCTCCATGATCTGTGAGGAACTGAGAGCAGATTTAGAAAAGCTGTCTCTATATAGTACAATAAATTAGGTTATATTTTCCTTCATTTAAGTAATTGTAACTGCCTCATCACTTAAGTGAATTGCTGGTTATGCAGACATCCTTTAACTGATACTGCCTTCTCAAGATAAAAGATTTTAATTGAATAACTGCAAATACTTTAAACTAAGCCTTGACTTCTGAAATTTCAAACCAGTTTGCACTCCATATTTTGCCCTTTTTTCAGTGTCATTTCTCTTAATGTTTTTTACTAGCACTGGACATTTAGTAGAGTAGCAGAAATGTGCATTTGAGCTCATTTCAGTTTGCTGGACTCAAGAGGTGTTTTATGAAATGAAACAAATGCTCCTGGTCAGGAAAGGCAATTCGTTATGTTCATCCCCATAACACCATCGCCTTTCTATTGCCCTGTAAACTGAGTTTGTTGATATGCTTCTGTATGCACATATAGAATCAGAATCACAGAATTGTTTCAGTTGGAAAAGATCTTTAAGATCATTGTGTCCTCATAATGCATGGGTCTTCTTTATAGGTATATGATCTGCAATAATGACTTACTACCAACTCACTAGAAAATGGGGTTGCTTCATGCAGCAGTTCTCATCTCAATGGAAAAATAATTGTTAAACTAGTGCAGGGTCCTAAGTTAAGTCAGAGAACTGCTTTCCTTTGCAGTGATGTAAAATGAGTTGTAATTCTGGTATTGAGGAGAGAGAAGTTGCTGTGCTGAATATCCAGGACAGGAGGGGAAAGAAGAAAGAGATGAACTTGGATGGATTGCACTTGTATTTTATTTTCAGTGTGCAAGGGAAGAGCAAAGTGAGTGGACTTGCACAAAAAGCACCCAGGGATGTAAGCAGGCTAGATCTATTTCGGAAAACCTCTTGACTTAATTCATTATAACTTATATTAACACAGGACCCAGCATCTTGTATGGACAGGAACACATTGTATTCTGTGTTGTGTTGACTGCTTACTGCTAACTTAATGTTGCTTTAACCACATGCTTCCTCAGCTGGGATCAACAGGTAACAGTGGCATGGCTGCTGGCAATGTGGGTGGACATGGGCTTACGCCTGCACCTCCCAGAGCTATCACTGATAGGACTCTGGGCTGGAGAAGATGCCTGTAATCATACACAAAGCATCTGAGCATAGCACTGACTTCACTTTCTCTGCTGGGGAATGAAAGCTTTTGGGGAAACAGTTTATCCATTAGCCCCACAGCAAAACTGACTGTCTCTTCCATTTAGTCCCCACGCTGCTTTTGGGGATGCCTGTGGCACAAGGGAGACAGTGCTGTGAGAAGGGTGCCCCTTTGCTGTAGCTGCTGCATGTTGGAGCTGTTGGGTACACTGCTATGGGAAGGAATCCATCGTGGGATGGTTTTGGGGTTTCAAGTTGCTTTTAAACAATATAAAATATCAGTGGAGAGGTTCCCCTCTCTAAAACAGGGAGCACCTCTCCTCATCTCACTTCACCTTCAGCCAGCAGGGGAGGCTTGGATACAAACAGTGCTGCTCATCCTCCCTGCAAGTGACTCTTCTGTGCTGTTGCCTTTAGTTCCCTCTCACTTGTGGGGTTTTATTTCCCTTCTGGAACACTACAGAAGAAACGCTAAAGAACTCAGAATTTTTAGCAACTTCCTCAACTGCATAAAGTAGCTCTGCTGTGCAGCACAGGAGCTACAGGCTAAGTTTTGTGGCAGTGGCTCCTGGGAGCTCTTTCCTCTTTTTCCCACATATGTGAGGAGCTGGGTAGAGAAACCCTTTGCAGTGTAGCTTGTGTAGCCAATAGGTTTTGGAAGTATCACTTAACTAAAGATGGAGTAATTAAGTTTGCCCCTGATTTAATTAAGCTTGCCATTGCCAAGAGGCGAAAAAGTGGCTTGGTATTGTGACAAACCTCTTTAGAGGCAGGGGACAAAGTGTGTGGGATGATTTGTTGCATTATCCCCAACACAGTGCAGACTCTGTGCCCTATCCCTTCCCTGGTGGACCTGATGATGACAGTGTTGGGGCTGGGCACACATCTGTGTGCTGTGCCCCGTGCCAGCTGCTGCAACATGTGGAGTGTGTATGCTGGTGACACTCCATATGCACAGCCAGGTATGGAAAATGCTGTTAGCTTTTGTATTCAATTGTTGGAATTTAATTATAAATTGTATTTTTGATAATATAGAAAACAGATTTATTTGTATGTCATATGTATAAAATAAAACTAAGTTATGAATTAAAGAGAAAAACCAGCTGTTAGCCAGTCATAGGCACTGGCAGTCCGCTCAGCCTTTGTCATTGGAGGGCTGGAAAGGGAGGTCCTGCTTTCCTGGGGCTGGAGCTGGCCATCCTCTTCTCTGCCCACTCTTGCTGGAGCAGGGCCCAGCAGCCTCACGCAGTCCCTGACCTGAAGCCCTGCTGGTGTTTGGGTGCAGGCAAAACCTGCAGCAGTGTCCCAGCTGGGGCTGTTAGCTGGGTGAGACACGCCAAGCATACCCTGGCCCTTTGATACTCAGTGCCTGGCTCCGTGTTTCCCGAGGGGAGTGCTCATCTTTTGGAAACACAATCCTGGTGTCCTTTATCAGGAGCATAAAGCCCCGTTTCTAGGCACATGCTTCTCTGTCAGCGAGTGGTGTGGCCTTTCCTGAGGATGGAGCGAGCTCCTCTGGAGGCACTCCTACCTAATCTTGTTTCTTAACAGGGGAAACAGGAGATGAAGCACTGTGACTGGCTGTATGCTAGCGTCTGCTTGCTGTGCCTCCTGGCAAGGTGAAATTGCATAATGCTTTTAACCTCATTCGTCCAAATTGCTTATCAAATCGATACTGCTGCTGCTTTTAGGTTTTCTTAGTAGCTTTTGCATGAAGTTCATCACAAACGCACTGTGATTTGCTCTCCACAAACACAGTTTCCTACCCTGGCATCACAGCGTGGTCAGGGTTGGAAGGAAAGTCTGGAGATCATCTAATCCCACCCCCTGCTAAAGCAGGTTCACCTAGAGCAGGTTGCACAGGAATGGGAGCTTCAAAAGCTACTTAACAATTCCCTTGTTAATCAGAGGTGCTGTCATGATCTGGAAACTTACTATTTTGTAGAGATGGTGCTTTCAGTCATTTTTCATTAAATATTGTGAAAGGAAAATGCAGCGTGGATAAAAATGGATGGACCATTCTTCAGACACTTGGAACAACAAACACAACTAAAACTTCATTGTTTCCTTACAAAAGCAGAAAACATCTAGCAACTGAGTATGTCTAAGCTGTGTGAGGGACATGATGAAAAACAAAATCCCCCTTACTGTATAGGAGCCAGATCTGAACCCAGACTTGTGTAGAGCAGTAAAATCAGGCAAAGCAGAAAAAACCCTGACACTCAGGAGAACTGATGCACTGAATTACTTCAGCCAGTTGAAACCCTTCATACAGCTAAACCTGGACAGTAAGATTAGAGCACGATCAAAATATCTGCAAGTCATCAGGTGTCAATTTGTCTGAAAGTACGTTGGCTTTCAAAATAGCCTGCTGGATGCCTGGCAGTGTACCTTAGGTGCTGGTAATTAATTGGCTGCTGAATTGATCTCTTCCAGTAAAGCAGAGTGGAAAAATCAGGGCTGGGTGGTAAGCAGGTATGAGAGACGTGCAGAGGTGGCTTTCTCCTGCAGAGATGCAGAGCTGAGTGGTTGTACCAGGCAGCCTGTGCACAGCTCTTCCCAAGCCCCCCCCGAATAATACCTGTGTGCCCACTGCTGGCCTGGCAATGCAAAGAGGGTTGCAGATGGTTTGGGTGTCCATGGGGATATTAGGCTGCCCTTCCAGCTCTCTGGCAGGAGGAAAGCTCATTCATCGCAGCGCTGGCTATGGCATCAAAGCTGGTCACGTGCTCTTACTTATCCCTGCAAGGAGCAGTGCAAAGATACTAAATGTTTAAACACTGCAGCTGTTTTGCCTTGGATTGGACTGTTTGTTTTGGTTTTTTTTTTCTCCAATGGCTTTTAAGTTGGAAAGTTCATTTTTTCCTCAATGCCACGCTCAGCAACTGAAGATGAACCAAATTGTTTGCAATACTTGCTTAACCATACCCCAAATGCTTTTAACTTTGTTACATGAACCACTGCCTGCCTAAGTATATACTTTATTCTTTTGGGGGGCTTGTAATGTTTTTGGGTTTTATTTTCATTTCACAGAACCAAGAGTGCTTCACAGTAGTGAGCTTCTTTGAACTTATTTATTGAACTTATTTATTGCTTTTTGTAGCTTAAAAGAAACTCGAGGCAGTTGTTCCTAATGAGATTTGAAATATGCTGTAATACAAATGTTCAGTGGAGATAAAACCCTCCTTAATGGTTTGTGATGTTTTCAATTCACTTCTAAATCACAGTTTTGGCAGATCAGGAAAATCAACCTGTCTTCCTCTTGCATGTTCTTAAGACGGGTGACATGTTACAGAGAAGACTGTATGTATTTATAATCACTTTGAATATTTTGGACTTCCCAAAGTCTTAGCTGACTGGTTAAAATTCCTTGAGCAGTTATCTCTGAATTGCTTTAAATTGGTCAAAGATGAGTTGAAAACAACTTGAGTTTGCGTCCAAGTGTTTTAACAGAGTAAGCAATCCTGCAGCAAGGTAGCCCAGGGGAGTACTGTGGATTTAGGTGGTATTTAGGTGACTGGGCTGGAGGGGATAGAGTGCAGGGCTTGTAACCCTCGTGCAGAGACAGGTTGACTAACATAGAGCCTGTGGGAATTGAGCAGTGCCAGGCTTTCGAATGGCAACAAAAGGCAAATGTAAATGCACATCTGCATAAAGCAATGGATTATTTGTGAATGATCTGGGCTGCTGCAGGGCAGCTCTTTGGTGAGGACATCTCTGACAGCCAGGACTCCATTGGCCATGCTGGGGAAGCAGGAACAGGGGTGGTTTTTGGTGTAGGGTGAAAGGTCTGCTGTCCCCTGGGAGCAGTGGCTGATGTCATGGGGGGAATATTGGTGTTCCAGTTAAGCTTGGGAGCCTCAGGGTTTGTGCTTTTAGTGGGAAGTGGTTTGGTGACACATTTCCAGTAAGAGAACCGTGTACACCAGCATAGAGGTTTTGGCCTTCTCAGGAATAACTTGCCCACCTTTAGCTGCTGTGTTTGATAGAGATGAATTCAGGCTGGAGCAAATGTAGAAAAGAGCTGCTAAACCAGCCTGGGCTTTTCAGGAAAGGGAGACCAAAAGAGAGCTAGGTCTGTCTTACCTAGGCAAGAAAAAGCTGAGGATGTATATGGTTATTTCCCCCTGTATTTATAGAAAGCAAACACCAGAGAGTGAGGAGAACAGTTTCAGCTGGAAGGCAATATTTAGCAGCTGACAGATGGATTGAAAACAGGAGCGAGACTGAGCTGGGAATTAAAGATAATTTCTTACTGGCAGAAGAGGAGGAGCATAGCTGGACAGTGGATTCCATCTGAGAGAGAGCTGGGCCAGGCTGTGTGCAGGATCGAGTGACGTTGCTGGACGCTGCTGGGACGCTGCCACTCAGCCTGTGTTTCCGTGCCGCCCACGAGCTCCAACTGTGCCTGGTGGCTGTGCCCACAGCGAGGCAGCCTGCCTGCGCCGGGGAGCTCGGCAGCTGGCAAGCACACCAGCAGGAGTAACACATCCCCATCAGCGAAACGCTTGATGAAAATCTCACTGAGAGTGAGCTTAAAGCTAATGCAGTCGGGTGGAGAAGGAAATCCTGCTCGCCGTGCCTGCAGCGGCTAGGGCAGCCTGAGGGAGGATGTGTCTGCCAAAGCAGCTCTTGATTTTGGCCAGTGCAACCATTTAATTAAAATAGCACTGAAAAGGAAGCCGGAAACTCAAGAAACAGGTTTTTAATCACTTGGACTTTGGTAGACAATCTCTATGCAAATCACGGCCCCAGGATCATGCTGTTTGCATGGGTGTGTGTTCCTGTCCCTGTGGAAGGACAAACCCCTGTGGGCTGCTGACACGCATCACCTTGGCATCTGGGTGTGGCTTTTGGAGGGACATTGTGTTGCTTCACTTACGTGGATGTGGGGCCCTCAGAGCCTTCACAGTTCTGGATGCCTTCTTAGGGTGCTGAGGAATGCACCCCAACATGGCAGAAATGTGGGCAGCACACAGAGGGAGGAGAGATCCTGTCCATCAGTGTACGTACGTGGGGATTTTGCTGACGGAATATGAATGTGGGATCACCAAAAGCACAACTGTCAAAGCCGTCATGTGCTTTTCGGGGCCCACCTGCAAGTCTCCCAGCAGCTCAGCCCAGGGGGGTCCAGGCTGGGTCCCGTTCGCTCTGGAAGAAGCATCATCACACCCAGGCAGGGGATGTTTGGGGTTAGCGGAGGTCCATGCAGCTTTGCTCTTTTCCCAAAGATTTCTGAAGCACAGAGGAGCTTCTGAAAACACCTTTGGTTTATGGGTGTGGTGTGTTTTCTTTTTTTTTTTTC
>NW_008599788.1:0-2616 GCF_000691845.1 Merops nubicus
CTTCAAGAACCACCTTATAAGCAACTGCGATGAAGAGCATGGAATAGAGTGGATATATCATATCCCTTACCACGCACCAGCCGCTGGAAAAATTGAGCGTCACAATGGCTTTTTTAAAAAAACCCACATACTTGGTTGGTAAATAGCAGAGGATCCATCAGTCGAGCTGGCCCTGCTCAGTCAGACCTCTTGCATGTAGTAGAAGGAGATGGAATCACTGTTGTTTGTGAGAGAAATTTGTTGGGGAAAACTGGGTTTCTCCTGCTACAGGCGGGGGCAAACCCACCTGTGGGGTTGTCTGCACGCAAGGGCCTGGACATACTTGGTGGGTTATGCAAGAAAATGGTGAATTTCACTGTGTGCCACAAGGAAATTTAAGGTGTGGTGAGAGAATGTAAATTCAGAAAAGTAAGTTATTATATATATTTATAAGTTGTTGTTCAGAAAATATCCTATAAGTTACTGCATATAATTATAAGTTGCTCTAAGTTTTTTCCTCTAGATAGCAATGTGGAGTCCAGAAGATCAAGGATGAACCTGCAACACATGAGCACGAACCCTGATGGACCCTTCCTCTCCACACTTTTTAAAAGGGGCAGGAAGTGGGTGCTTCTGTCTTTCCTGCCCTGCTGCTCTGGGTCCTGGTGTGCTGGAGTTTCAGCGTGCCGATTTCCATGTGGTCCTGAGCCATCTGAGGTTTGGGTTTTGTATATCTTATTTACTTTGTATTCCTCCCATCTTTATATATATATTTACCTCCCTTCTTGCTTTCTGTTCCTTTTTAAACAATATACTTTATTTTTTATTTAACTTCCAATCGGTTCAAAGCCCCTCTCTCTCCCTTTGTGGGGAGGGGGAGCACACAATTCTGTTTCGTGAGGTCCTGCCCTGAAGCCCTTTTTACACGGAACCAGAACGTTTGTGTTGAAGGAAATCAAGGTAGCAGAAATGTTAGGAATTACTGTTGACTTACTTGAATTGTTTGCTTCATACACACAACAGGTGCATTGCAGTGAGTTTTTCTCACTCTAACAATATTACACTCATAACACTTTTTGTCTGGAGTCATAGTGTTCCATTCTGTGTGGGTGTCTTCTGAGGTGAACAACCTCTAGAAGAGAATGAGCACAACAAATTTGTCTAACAGTTACAGAATGCAAAGCATGCTCACACTGGGGAGTGGGGGATTAATTTGTTTTTAACTCTGCAGGTCTTAAAGTTTAAAAATTATGATTAATGCAGCGAATGAATCTTGAATCTTGGGTCCTGTTCCATGACTGTTAGAGTCTAAGTCACTTATTGCAGCTGTCTTAATGCATCCATTCTTAAAGGGGAATTATCATTGTTTTCTTCAAAAAACAAGTTAAATATAATTTATTCATCTAATAAAGTTGTAAAGTTGCAGAAAAATGTTTCAGTTAGTGAAAGTGAAAAGGAGAAAATATGAAATCTTCAAGCGTAAGTATCATAAGTATATCATAATCTTGTATTGGAAGCTGACAACTTTTCTGCAAAATATTGCTGATCTTACGCTAGTCTGGGAACATTGTTTTGGGTCTTTTTATGCACTTGTTAAGCTACTATGAGTAGTACTATTTTTTTTTTTGTTCCCTTCTCTTAAGTTTATAGGAAATTTGAAAGGCTCCTTTGATAATTATTATGGCACGTTGGGAGCAAGGGTAGGGACAATCAGTGTAATATTGGGGTTTTTTTTGTTTGTTTTTGTTTTTTTTAATTATTTTTTTTTTTTTTTCCCCACATTTTACACCTTTGAGCACTAGGTGAGCTACTTGTAGCAAACATAGAAGCAGTTTGTTCCTACTGCCCAGAAAGTATAAAACCAGATATATTCATGTGTGGACACTGCTTATGCATGGCAGAAGTGGCCTGTGTACCAGGTGGTGTGCATTGTGTCCCACGGGCTGTGTCATGAGTTTATAACACACCAGATCTGCTGTAGTCTCAAGCCGGCACGTGTTGCTGCTGCTACTGAGATATGTGATGGATGAATTGGAGCTGCTGCACCTGAAAACTCTGGTAGCCGAAGTCTATACTTTTTGACAATGTAGACTAGACTTGCAAAAAGAAGTGCCTGGGGAAAACCTTGATGTGCAGGAGTTGCTTTTTGAATACTCCTATAGCTAGTGGGATGTGCCCCAAAAGAAAAACTATGTGAGAGAAAGCAATTAAAACTAGAACTAATAAACTATCATGCCAGTTGGTGCAACAAGAAATAATTTGATATTTGCAATCTGTTCTGGTATTGTAAAACTCACTGGGGGGATGATAAAGAGTGCAAGATATTTTCTGTAGCAAAGCCCAAATAAAATGATGGTACTGATTGTAATTTGTAGGGCTGAGACTGCTTTCATGGGATTATCTGACCCTCTGCTATTGTCTTCTCTTCCATGCTTCAACCTTGCAAAGTATCACGTGAAGTACCACAGAGAGTAATTTTCTCCCCTTAAGCTTTTTCCTAGGTGGCAAGACCACTGTCATCTGTCAGCACAGTAGAGAGAAGATGATGAAATTCAAACAGACAGCTTACAATTGACAATTTTACTTGCATCTGTCTTCCACTGTGTTTTCCATGCCAGGAATGGATCTTTTCCTGCT
>NW_008599788.1:2647-4533 GCF_000691845.1 Merops nubicus
AATAAAGTCAGAGTGAATTATATTTAAAAAAATGTGGATTTTGGATATGATTCTTAGTCTGAAACTAATTTAATAGAGCATCCTCAATAATTTTGTGAAAGCTCTTTTGGTTGTTAGTATTGTTCTTTGGAAGGATAGCTAATGGTAGTAACAGATTAAAAAAAAAATCACAGTATAAATAACAAAAAATTGAAATATCTCATCTCGTAAATTCACTTGGAAAGTTAGGTTTTTTAACCTCTTGCTTTTTAAGTGTTAATAGCTTTTCTATAACTGAATTTAACAGATTTCTTCCTTTTTTTTAATAAGAAAACCTTTGGTCTTTAAGTTCTAATGCAGGCTGTTGCTCAGTTTTCTTCATCTGAGACAGTCATTTTAATAAACCTGCTCATCTTATAGAACACAACCTGGAAAAGAGCAAAGTCTGTTTGGAGTAACTGTGTTACTGGTTTCTCACTCTGATTTGAAACCCTGTTTAAGTTGAGTTTGTTTGGTTTTCTGTGGGCTTTAATGGGGGGGAGGGTGTCTACGCTCAAAATTTCTCACATCCCTGAAGTTCCACCTCATAATATGTGTGCAGAATGTGTAAGTGATTGTCATGCATTACTGACTAGAACAAGATTCAAACTGGATTAGAACAGAGAAAATGAATTTATGACAGAAGAGCTCTGCCCATTACCTTTATTCTTCAGCAAACTGTTTCATTAAGAATGTCTGCTGTTTGTGGTTCAGACTCAAGGTATCTCTGACCTAGTTTTTTGAAAAGATACTGAATTGACAGATTAAATCCTTGGGGAGAAGAAAGCTAATTTAGTGTGAGAGAACCTTGAGAAAACTTTGAAAGATTTATGGAAATTTCTACTCAAACTATCTTATCTTTGGCTTTTTTAAACTTTATTTTTAAGTTCATAAAAATAATCCCCAGAATAGAAATTAAATACTGAGTGAGCACATGTGCTCAGTGAAGGAAAACAGAGGTAAAGGAATCTCCCATATATTATGTGTAAAGTAAGGGGTGAACAGTTAAAACAGAAAGGAAACCTGAGATGGATGTACTTACTTTGTATTACACAGAGTAAATGACATATAAAAAGATGAATGCAAGGCCATTCAGGATTCATCTGGACAGATGCATGCTACCAGTCATCTAGTATGTTTGCAGATTTTAATCAGGTTTAAAGGAGTTTTTCTTCTGCTGTGAGAAACAGTAGGTGGAGAGAATGCAAGTAAATGTTAGCTACAGGCAGGGGCATTTCACACCGCTCTGCCCTGTGTGCTAAAGAACCGCGTGTGATGGTATTTCAAAAGCAATGTCTTTTGTCAGTAACTAAAAAAGAATATAGTTGCTTGATGTTTTGCAATCAGTAAAAGTCATCTGTGTCTTCCATTTAAAGTATGTAGTGGACAACTTGAGATCTAAACACCGATGCCTCTTTTTCTTAGGAGAGTGGATAACTGAAGCACTGTGCTAAAAGTTTCTGAGCAAGCCACTGCTGTGAAGACTGTTGTGTCTCCCAGCATCAGAGCAACCGACATCATCTACCTGGCCTTGTGCAAAGTGTTTTACACTGTCCTGCACAGCATCCTGGTCTCTAAATAGAGACATAGATTTGACAGATAGACTATCGGTGGATAAGGAATTAGCTGGATGGTGACACTCAAGGACTTATGGTCAGCAGCTTGATGTCCAAGTGGAGACCAATGACGAGTGGTGCTCCTCAGTGATCAGTACTGAGACTGGTGGTGATTAACATCTTTGTCAGTGACATGGACAGTGGGATTGAGTTCACCCCTGAAATGCTGGGGTTTGAACCCTGACCCCCAAATTAATGGATGATTCCCACAGCCCTTCATACAGAGGTGGTGAGTTTGCCTTATAGCTTCCC
>NW_008599788.1:4654-17078 GCF_000691845.1 Merops nubicus
GAGTGTCTGTCTGTGGAGTGCACTCCACAGAGCTTCCTGGTTCAGGGCAGACCTCCTGACTCTCCCTGGAGCTGGGTCCCAGCCTGTTTAGACCTTTGTGAATGCGGGCAGATCAGGTGAGAGCCACTATGTGGGCACCTTTCTCTTATATGTTTAACTGGCTGGTTTGGGTGTTTCCCATGCCAACTATGGGCAACCTCGGTTCACTGTTTGTACCACCTGTTGTGGGCCGAGTCACATCTTTTGTGGGATCGTTGGGGGTGGCATCGATCATGTATGAGCTTGTTGACCTGTTTGTACCCCCGGTGGTCATTCATATCATAACATTTTTGTATACAATACAGTCTGTGTATTGGTTCATCTTCCTGCTGGTGCTATCATTTTTGTTAGGCCTGGTCATTGGCCAAACAACCCCCAGCAAGTTTGCAGACAACGCAGAGCTTGGGAGGTGGGTCTGTAAAAACTTCATGAAGTTCAATAAGGCTGACTGCAAGGTCCTGCACCTGGGTTGGGGCAATCCCAAGCACAAAAAAAGCTAGATTGAGTATGGAATGAGAGTAGTCCTGAAGGGAAGAACTTGGGAGTGCTGGCTGATGAAAAGCTCAGCATGAGCCAACAATGTGCGAGTGCAGCCCAGAAAGCAAATCATACTGTGGCCTGCATCAGAAGAAGCGTGGCCAGAAGGTTGAGGAAGGTGATTCTCCCCTTCTGTGCCACTCTCATGAGATCCCACCTGGAGTACTGTGTCCAGTTCTAGAGTCTCCAACACAAGAAGGACATGAACCTGCTGGAGTGGGCCTAGAGGAGGGCCACAAAGACAATCAGAGGGCTGGAACACCTCTCCTGTGAAGACAGGCTGAGACTGTTGGGGTTGTTTAGCCTGGAGAAGAGAAGGCTCCAGGGAGACTTTATTGCTCAGTACTTAAAGAGGGCCTATAACAAAGCTAGGGAGGGACTTTTACAAGGGCTTGAAGTGATAGATGAATGGGTATTGGGTACAAACTGAAAGTTGTAAATTAAATTAAAAATTAGGAAGAAGTTCTTCACTCTGAGGGTGGTGAGACAGTGGAACAAGCTGGCCAGAGAAGTTGTGGATGTCCCCTCCCTGCAAGTGTTCAAGACCAGGTTGGATGGGGCCTTTTGCAACCTGGCCCATAGGGAGGTGTTCCTGCCCATGGCAGGGAGTTGGATCTAGATGATTTTTAAGGTTCCCTCCAACCCAAACCATTCTATGGTTCTATCTGCTGCCTTACTGAATTTCTTCATTGATCTTTCTGTGATCTTTCCTGGCAGGGATGAAATAATTCATTAGAAACAGGTTAATTTCCTAGCATTCAGTGTAACCATTTCTTTGTTCTGTGCTAAGTACAAGGTGCAGTACTGCACTTTATCTTTAAAAGTTATTAAAAAACAGTATTTTGAATGAAGAACTACTACTTTATACTGAACATGAAAATTGAACAGCACATGTCTTATGTTGACTTTTATTTTCATGTTATAGAGGCACAAATGAAAGGATCACATGACTTGGGGTTTACACATTCTATTTTTAAAAGCTGCCATTTCACTAAAGATGTGATATGGAGTAATGATATATACTTATATATCAAAATCATCCAGTACCTCTCAAAAAACCCTCACATCATAGGGGTAATAAAGCAGGCTCTGCAAGAATTTATTGATAGAAGTACATTATTACAGGTTACTTAAAAAAAAAATTGTTGATAAAGTCACCCAGTGCTTGAGGGCAATTAATCAACAGTTTAATGGTTGCACAGGTAGCAAAGAGCTTTTAATTACATACTGGAAAATACTGACATCAGTAGTATCCAGAATAGGAAGATTCTTGAATTTCAGTTCATGAGTCAACCTTGAATGCTGACCTGTCTTTATGAACTCTTATGCCATTTCCTTACTTGCCTATGCCTTCCGTCATTATTTAAGCCATAAATTGAGCACATCCTTAGATCTGTCAGGGGTGGGTGAGATATTTTTTTTATTGTGTCTTACTTCCAGAGTAAGACAAAAGGGCCATCTATATGCCTGACTCAAAACTCAAACCCATGACTTCCAGCATTAATGGCTCTCCATCTGTAAATTTGGCCTTCTGAATTTCTATATGTGGTAATTGCTTTGAAATCCTATAAATGATTTATGTATTAAAATTGTCTTACAGTCTCATCTTGTGCCACCTCATTGTCTGTCTCCTGTCCATTTTGAAAGTCAAGAAATTTTCCATGGTTCTGTTCCATGGGTGATTTTGCTGCTTTTCAAAGCTTTTTTTTTTTTTTTTTTTAAAGGTAGGCAAGAAATAATGAATTTATTTCATCAACAAAATAAAATATTGCTTGCTCCTACTTGCTCTCCCACAAGACTTTTTTTCACCCCCTTTTCAGTCCTTTTTCTTACCTCCTGTTTGTTTTCCTTTCTTTGTGTGGCAACTGCTTTGGCTTTGTCCTTCACCAGTGACTGGAAGGATGCCTTTCCATATGCTCTACTGCTGGTAAATTTTACAGCAGGCAATCCCGACTGCTGTGGAGGATGTGCATGTGAGGGCATTCACTGCCTTTGGAGTTATTCTGATAAAATTTTGATTTATGGAAAGCACAGTTTGAAATTATTCTAGTTTTGGTGAAACACAAGGGGAGAGGGAAGGTGGCTTGTTTTGGTAGTCAGAAAATGGGTCCAGGCGTCTCCTTGGAATTTCAGTACCTTAAGTGTATTTCCAGGTGTTTAATCTGTCTCTCCTTCTCAAATACCAATATGACTTTTAATTGCTGTACATCTTTGTGAATTCAGCTGTGTTATGCTCTTTTTGGTTATTTTTTTTTGGTGTTTTTTTTTTTTTTTTTTCCCATATGTATTAATCTCCCTATCCACAGTCTGTTCTTTTTTAGTATTCAGATCTTTCCTGTAAACTGCCCTTTCATAGAGATATCTGTGAAAAATTAACTTTGACTCATTCCAGCTTGTAAATATTTGGATTATGTGGTTGGGATCTCTTTATACAATAAAAGTGTTCAGTGCTGTTCTTTATTCTGATCAGTTATATTAGCTCATTAGGGTTTTTTTTCTACATGCTGTTTACACTGGTGATAGGGAGGCAAAAAGTAAAACACTGTGTTTGAAACAAAGTCAGGGTGATTCGAAGGGAGAGGCTGCAAAGTCGTGCTGGTGTCACAGAGTAGTGTACACCCAACTTTATGGATTGGGGGTGTCAGCACAGACCTCACATTGGTCTTCAGAAACCAGCAGATCTGATGCTTTTAAATAGTTAGTTGTCTTCTCATGAGGTTTTATTTTGTTGGAACAGCAGGTTTTGACCAGAAATGGAAGATTAAAGTCAGTGCCTTGTTGTTGTAGGAAGAGAAGATACCTCTAGGTCATAACTATTTGATGAAAAGAGAGTGTAAAATACAGTATGATTTGGATTAATTACCTTTCAGGTTGTTATCCTAATGAATAGTGGGGATGCTCAAACATTCATGGGAGAAGGCAGAGAGGTCAGAGCAGAGGCACAGGATCTGGAGCTGGAAGTTCTGTATTTAATCCTTCTTTTTTAAATATCTCCAGTATGACTGTAAAGTGCTTACTTGCTGGTTGTGCTCTGTGTCCTGGAATGAAGAGATAGCAGTAATAGCTGCTTTACAGGACTTACACAAAGCTAAATTTCTAGATGTTTGCGTCCACTATCATGATAACAAGAAGCTTAGTGCAAGAGTGATTAATCCTGCTGATACCCTGTGTGGAAAGGAGGAGTGATTAAACAAATCTAATTGCAATAAAGTATTTGCAGTTACATCTCACCTAAGAATTGTGACTTGAACTTCACATTTATAAAGCTGTCTGTGTTTATAGTACTTGCTTCTGTGAAGCTGAGCACGTTGCTGCTGCTTTAATTGCTTAATAATTTGAAGGTGCTCATTTATTTGCACAAGTGCCTTTCTTTCCTTCCTTGGTGTAACTGAAAGAATGTTGAGATATTATTCCTTTAAAGTGATCCCTGTCATACAGCATTATCTTCATGTTTCTGTTGTTCAGGAGATAGTCTTTTTAAAAAGACTTTTTAAGACATGTTAAAGGTTGTATGTGTTAACTGATAAGGAACAAGGATTATGACAGAAGTTATTTAACACACCTCATATCTATGCTTCTGTTATTTGGAGTATGTCTTTACCAACCAACAACTGTAGCAAATGCAGTGTGCTCTTGCAGAAGACCAGTGCACCTATAGCCTCCTCAGCCCTCAGAAGAGAACATCTTGACAGTAAGCAACTTTGTTATTTCACAGTAATGCACAGGTATGGTATGTAGTGGCCGTAAATGTTCTTCCTTCACATTTGCCTACCTTTTATAGTTCTTTATCTAGTGTCCTATAAAGTCACTATGCTTCTAAATTTTTTTGACTCTGAGCAGAAGCAGTGACAACAAACTGCTGTCTCTGCAGTGAATTTAAATCTCCAGCATTGCTCTGCAGACTCTGTACTCTCTGCTCTGCTCTGTTTTACGCTGTAGTGTTTAGCTGGTTTTTCTTAGGGAAAATCTTAGACGTGCATGCATCTCTGAAGATCATCAAATATACTCTCTGTGTTGCCAACAGCAGGAGGAATTTACCGCATCTACACACACACACACATATGTATCTAAACATATTTTTACACATTTTAGATGCAGAAATGTATTGGTTTCTGCGTCTAATTAGACAAAAATTAGATCAAGAAATCTTTGAGTAGTAAAGCAGATGAAAGCTTTCTTTTACATTTTATCCTATATATGCTAGCTCCAGAAATATAATTTAATTTACAATGTATCCGTCTCTCCTTGCACTGCCCATTGTTCACCTCTTCAATGAATGTCTGTAGTCTTCATTTATACCATCTAATCCCCAAATTTCTGTTTCCTTGCTACAGTATTTTCAGCTCTTTACTTACCTTCATGTGAGTTACAGTTTCTGCAAGACATAAGCCCTGTGGCTTATAGCTGCTGATTGATCAGCTGAGCTCTGCTGTCTTCAACCACAAAGGCTAGCTAGGAGAAATCACATAATTGTTTCACCTCCTGTAGTGGAAACTTTAAACTTAAATTTTCACTCCTGTTTCAAATTTATTGGAAATTGCCAAGTCTTAAAAAAAGAGCTGGCAACTGTGATCATGCAAGTCTCACTTTCAGAGAGTCAGACTAACAATTCTTAGAGTCTTTACTGTCAAATCTGAAATGTTTAGAAGAATCAGATTTACCAGTGAATTTTGGCCTAAGTTGGAGAAGATGAAAGCAGTACTGTCACAATGGTAACAATATTTGGGGGCGGGGGACTTCTAGCCAGATAGTATCAAATTATACTGGATGAAATATGGAAGATAAATATAAACTGACAGTAAATAAATGAGCTAAGTATGACTGGATTGTCATGGACCTGTAGGAATGTGCTTTATTGACCTTGAACACTGTCTCCCTGACAAACCTGGTAGTTTTACTGTCAGCTGAAGGCAGCAAGAATCCTATAAATTATCAAATCCTTCCTATAGTGTAAAATCATATTCAAAATACTTAAACTGTTCTAATATAGGAGGTGATATAGTACATACAGTGTAAGAATACTATAGGTAGGGTAAGATATGTATCTGTAAGGTTATATAGGTGATAATAGACTCTAGAAAGTTTCCAAATAAGAGATCTATTTGATATGGCTACTACCTGTAAATCTAAGTAAGAAGCACAGAAGGATGTGGGCTGGAAGGCAATTCTGGAAACAATTTGGTACCAATTGCTTATTGAAAGCCAGGCCAGCTCCAGAGCCAAATGTCACTTCAAAGTACTTCACATGTCAGTGCTTTTGAGGAAAAGGCAACAGCACTCCTTTGCGAGGAATCCACTGGAAGGAATGTGGAAGGTGAAAATGGATGTTTTCATAGCTCCTTCTTTCTAGGAGAAAACAAAGTGATTAAGAAGCTACTTGTTTTCAGGTGAATAGGCAGCTATTTGTTTAATATTTTCAGCAGACCCTGGATCTGGCACACAGCTAGAACAAAACTGTTCAGTGGTAAATCTTTGTTGTTTTGGCCTCCAGGTCAACTGTTTTGCAGGCATTCATATTCTTGGACTGTTCTCTTTGCTGTAAAGCAATGTGAGGCCAGCAATCTGGAAGCTGAGAAATTTTATTTTTGTCCAGGGTGGCTTTTACTGATTTGAGCATGTTTATCATGATGTGAGTTAAGAAAAGATCAAAAGAAGGGGCTCTGAGGAGAAAACTTTTTCGATTATAAATATAAAAGTACATTATTTACACAAAGATCTTCTTCCCCTTGCAGTCATACTTTAGAGCTGCAAGTTGTGAAGTCATAAAGCATAGCCAGTACTTCTGATACACTGGAAACCTGTGTATATCCTTCTGGAGGATGGATGAAATATGTCTTCTTCCACCTTCAAGAGCAATAAAGAAGCTTGATGTGCCCTTTTGGCTGAAAGAAATCTTAATATAGCATCATCTGCATCTCATTAATACCAATACAGGGCTCACAAGGGAGCGGACAGCTTAATTGTGACAACCCCTAAGGCTCGGATACACTGACTCTGCAGAAATTTCTTTGCTCTAAAAAATTTTAATTTCTATAAGTGTCAAGTGCATGTCAACATTTGATTCATTTTTTCCCCGAACAAAAATAATACTTCCAAAAATAGATTGATTATGGAGATGTTAAATTTGAACCATTGTCTAGCAAATTTTTTTTTTTTTTAGTGAGTTTTTCTGCAAAATTTCCTGTGTATATAGAGGAAAGTTTTTGGCAATATCAAGCTCCTACTGCTTTGTTTGTGGTTTTGTGGTTGATTTTTTGTCATTTTTTTTTTTGTCTTTTTTTTTAGCACACTCACTCCTTTGATGCACTTTCACAATTGGGTGGTTGGTTATTTCACACTTGAGCATGTACAATTGCTTCTAAACACCTTTTAGAGCTGTAAAATATTTTTACATTAAAAAAGTCTCGATTTATGAAGAGTATAATGTTTCCCTTCACATAGCAACCTTGTTTTCTGTAAATATTCCATTGATTCAGTGCGAATGGGGCTTACTAAAATGATAGAGGTGGTAAATTCCCCAGATTATGAAAAATGACAAGCTTTTTTCTGTACTATTTGTATTAGAAAAGTCTGGTTTTCAAAGTTCACATGAGATTCTACTTAAAGTTCATCTAGTTTAAGAAGTCTCTAGAAACATTTGCTTTGTTGTTTGGCTGTGACTTTTAAGTTCCTTCAGTTCTTAAGACTTTGCTGATTCCTGAGGGGGTAATTTTGAGCACATTCCTGGGGCTCTTTTGGGCCTCGAGGCTAGGACTCTATATTGGAATCACCATCACCTTGTTTATCCAGGACAGGCATCAGTTGATAAAGTAAAAAAAAAAATGTGAAAAATCATCTTCCTGTTCCCTGTTACTATATATTTCTAAGTGTAATAATTTTAGTAACAGAAGCATTTTTGGTTTGCTTCCCAGAAAGCTTCTGTTGGAAGTCACTGAGCATAGCATTACATTTTGTAAGTGGACACATGCCTGATGGGTGCTGTAGCTATAGAAATGCAAAGTCTGAGCAGATAGGCAGCAATTGCATAAATTTTTTCCAGTGAGTGGAAAACTGAATTTGAAGGGTCTAGACATACAGTATAGATGGGCAGAATATTTATTTAAAGCTCCTATACTCTTGGAGAGTATTGGCATTGTAAAGTAGGATTTAAAGGATCAGATTGTTGAAGACTGAGATGTATTACACTGTTACGCTTCAGTATGCGCTTGTACAGAACCAGTCAAAAAGGAAAATAATAAGATAGAAGAGCTTTGTAATCTGCTGAAAGACCTTTGCAGTAGCCCAAACCTCAGCCTGGAATTCTGGGATGCTTTTTTGCCAGCTCAAAAGCTACACCTCAAGCTTCTTAAAGGTCTAGGCTTTTTATTTAAGAGAAAAAAATAAGGTTCATTCAGCTCTTTTAAAATGAAACTAGGGGAAATCCATTCTATCCTTCTTTCTTTTCTTTTTTTTTTTTTTTTTAATAGGTTAATGGCTTAGGGTATGAGCCAAGGGATATCACTCCAGGTAAATGCCATTTTGTGTCTCCTGCAGCACAAATTTTCAAAGTTATGAGACAAAAGATATCAATGTCCTTAAATTCAAAGATGTAAGAGGCAATGGAAAATCAAAGTGAATTAAAAGCTACTAGGTAATATTTATTCTTATATGGGGAACAAAAACCTGTCATGGAAATGGACTTAAACATTTGCATTTTCTTCTCATTGCCTATAGAATCTATTATTTTTGCTCGTAATTGTTTCTTATTACACTTTTGCTCGTCATAGTAAGCCAACTAAGTATTTTTAATCAGTGTTCACTGAAAACAGAAAGCCATAAATCTGAAGTCCTGTTCTTTATGAGAAAGATGAGAGTTGTGCCATATTAGTGCAGAGCTGCTATCAAGATGGCTGAATGCTCACATCTCACTCTTTGTTGTGCAGCAGAGAATGTGCTTTTGGAAGTTAGGAGTTTAAGCATCATTTCAGTTTAAATAAAATCCCAGAGAACATAACTGGTTAACTGTTATGACAGTTTATCAATGAAATAGATGTTTCCCTATTTATTTTTTCCCTTGATGAAAGTACTTTTAGAAGAATATTTGAAAGTTATTCCGTCTGACTTTCAGATGTTATTAACAGCTCAATATCTAATGAAATTGTATAACCAGAGCTTGATGAGATTACATTTAAAAGTTTTATGATTTAAAAGCTGTATAATATAAATTTTGTCTTCCCTCTGACAGACAGTAGTGTCATTGAAGAGTAAAGGCAGCTACTTAGAAACAGGCTTTGCAAGGAAATGTTACATAAGCATGCCAGATGTCTTGTAAGTTCAGGTATTCAGAAAGAAAACAATTTGTGTAAAATAATTTTCTTTTATATAACATTTCAAAGCAACTGAATATTTTCAAGATTTGACGTTAATAGTGGACTGGAGAAATAAAGTGATAGTTGGCAGGATAAAACTATTTATGATGAAGAGAAATGCACTGAATCAGGAAGTGGTGAAATGTGGTGGTGAACTTTTTCTAGTGTCCTTGTGCTGTAGCAGATATATTCAATATTATTAATGGTGTTAAAACTAAGCAAATTACTTTTACTAGGGGGATTAAGCCAATAACGTTTGTGTTAGTTATTTGCCCTGGAATGGTCTGTATACAGATGAAGATTTATTTTTATTTCATGCATTCATACTTTAGTAAAGTTTGTGTTTATTTATTATTTTCAGATAATATTTCCTATTGATAGTTAAGCTGTACAATAAGCCCTTATGTTATATGGAATTTTCCTGTTCTATGATATGTTGGAACATTGAATTTCTGATAACGTACACAGCAGAATCCAGAGCTTACTTTCAGCTGCCTGCATATCATGTTGTAATAACACTGGCTTGTAACCAGCCAAGATGCTATCAAACCAGAGTTAACAGTAGATGATGCATTGAGACTTAATGTACTGTAAGTAATCAAATCCCAAGGAAAAACATTTAATACAGCTGTCTAGTGTGCCTAAAATATCTACTCAGTAAAGCAATCGGTTTTAAGAGGATTTAAACCAACTATTAAAATTCAGCAATACCAACTGAACAGATTTGTCAGGTGGCAAATCCATCCAGTTTCGGAGGGCTGGGTCAAATATGTCTCTTTGTTGACTTCGTGCATCTAAAATAGTTTTATGAAGTTTTGGTACTTACTTTTCTTTCTTGCGCAGTAACTGTATGAACTGTGATTACTGCTTTTATAAAGCATATTGGACTCTGTCAGAGATCCATTTAAAAGGGTGTAAGAGTTGCACCTCAGCTGTACATTATGTAGAATTTTCTTTTTTTCCGTTTTTTTTTAAGACAGCTATTTTATGAATCATTAAGCAGAAAAAGTAGAAGTATAAATCAGCTTGAATATAGAATTGTGATCTCAGTGAAAAGGAGGGGACAGCAGTGAAGAATGTGGCTGAATTGAACTTTGAGTCCATTGCCAACATAGAGAAAAATGAAATAATCAGATATGTCTTCACAATGTTTTAAGGAAACAGAAAAAAACACATCATAAAGAAATAGGGTTGAGACTGCTAAAGAAAATTTTTAGTCTGCACAAGAAAAGGGGGCATCCTTTTGTCTCTGGATTACTTAAATATAGGTGATTCAAAGAATAGGGACAAACCTCAGTAACACTGAGGTTTTGTGGCTTTTTTAAATAGAGCTGTGGGTTCTGCTTTTAGATACTACAAGAATATCTGCAGTCTTGACAAGGAACACTCTGAAGTACAAACGTGTAAGTGGAATTTGATCAGTGTGTGATGTCACCTTCATAAATTTTGAAAGCTTTGGTAACCTTTTGATCTAGAAAAATGTGGTGATTGTTCCATGGTATCTTAATTTTCAGTGTAAATCAGAAATGAATGTAAATCCCACTTTCCTCATATTAGTACCTTAAAGTTAGCTTCTAATGTTTAAGTAGCTTCCTTTCCAAAGAAAGGGAAAACTATAATTTAACTTCTGCAGAATGGAAAGGAGTGATATCAGAGAGATTTCCCATGATTCTCTGTATAGTCAAGCTCTGAAGAAACCTGGTAGTGCTGTTTATTTTTTACAGTAAAAAAAAAATAAATTAAACCACAATTTAGGATATTCAGACTGAATTTTTTCCAGTCCCTTCTTGGCAGGGATTAGAGTTGATTTGAATTTCTGCAGATAAATATAAAAAAAGGCTTGATTATGCCTCACATTTATTATTTCTGGAATAGACAGATAATAGGTATCTGGTGCACAAAGATCACTGTGTAAATGAAAGGAAAAAAAATATTTTCTGTAGTTCTGTTTTATTATACAATGTTTTATTGTAATGCCATACCAGACAGATCTGTAATACACCTTGTAAGGACATACTGGGCTGAAGTGTGTGTAGTGCAGCACTGAGGCACGTTGCCATAGCCAGAGTTCCTGTAGGCACAGTGCCCCAGGCGTGCATGCTGCCTCCAGCATTGTATCTACAGCGAATTTCAGAGTAGGCCTAGATAATGTGAGAAAACTTCCTAAAATTCATGGACAAGTCAAGGCAATGCATGCCAGGCCTTGTTGCTGCAGTGTTAGACACAATGTGATCTTTCAAAAAATTTTTGCTATTGCCCAGCAGTCAGAAAGAGGCTAAGAGAAATGGTGGAAGGGCAGGTCAGTTCCCTGAGGTCAACTCAGTATTGCTCCTGGATGGTGTGAAGACCTGTGAGATTTTGAAAGAAAGATAGAGGGCAGGCTACTTCAGCAGCAAGTTGAGGGGTAACTAGTGCAATATGAGACCACATGGCCCTGGGAGACAGTGACGTATGCTCTTTAGAGGAAATCGCTGTTCTTTTGGGATGGTCTTCATATCAAGAGGATCCAACTGCCAGAGCATGTTATACTTTTATGAAAACTATGTGTTGATGGGGGAAGAAGGAATCTAAAAAAAATTGTGAAGTGGAGAATAAAAATGGCTGTGTGAAAAAGGAAAGGGGAGGAGTAGTATTATTTTTGACAGTTTGTACAACAATACTAGGAGTCTGTGTTATAAGTGAGAAAATTGTAATTTTCCATTTGTAATCAAGAGTTTGACTTTCGTTTATCACAGTCTGGTTGGATGAATAGCAGGACTGCAGTGCTCAGAAAGCCTTAATCCTGTGTTAGTGTTGCAGTGTTTTTTAGGAAGGGTGTATTTTCTTCCAAAACAAAAAGACGTTACCACTTTCAAGGAACTGACAAGTCGGAAGCATAAACTTTGTTTGCTTCAGCCTCCTGTGTGCCTTATAATCATGAATTAAAATTGAGTGAGAGGAAAAAAAAGCTACATAACTACAAGGCTTCTCCTCAGATGATAATTATAGAAACTTCATACAGCTAATATCAAAACATGCTTAACCTTTTAAAGTGCTCTAAAGCACACTTTCTATTTCCGTTTTGCATTTGACATGTGTTCTGCCAATGAGTAGGCCTAACACAAATAACACAACCAGCAGGAAGATGAACCAATAAGTGGACTGTATTGAATACAAAAAGGACATTCTATGAATGATTGCTGGGGGTACAAACAAGTCAATTAGTTCGCATACAACTGACACTATCCCCAGTGATCCCAAAAAAGACATAACCTGACCGACAATAGGTGGTACAAGCAAAGAACCAAGGTTTCCCATGGATGGAATGGGAAACAGCTAGATCAGGAATTTGAACACATAAGATAAGGGTAGCCACATGGCCAGCTCTCACCGTTCTAGCCTGCATTTACAAAGGTCTAACCTGACTGGGGCCCAGTTCCAGGAGAGTCAGGAGGACCTTCCCCAGCCAGGAAGCTCTGTGGAGTGCACTCCACAGACAGACACTCCTGACTCCCTGCAAG
>NW_008599788.1:17156-17606 GCF_000691845.1 Merops nubicus
TTTGTGGCCCCCCCTGCGGCCCCGGCCGCACCCTGGGGGGAAGCTATAAGGCAAACTCACCACCTCTGTATGAAGGGCTGTGGGAATCACCCATATGGCAAACTTAATTCGGGGCTCAGGGTTCAGACCCCAGCATTTCAACATGGCATAAAGATACAGAGACAAGAACTTATCAGATAAGGAGAAATTAATTTTCAGAAAAGAGAATCACAGTAGAAGTCATCAGGACTTGATGAATACACATGGCTTAGGTAAACAGAATAAAATCCAAAGAAACAGTATATGTATTTGGAATTTCAAAGACCTGCTCATCTTAAGCTCTTTTAAAGCTTTCAACTTTTCTGCCCTTGCACTACCAACTCTATTGGATGAAATATTATTCCTTCCGTGTAGGTTTTTTTTTTGTTTTTTTTTTTTTTTTTTTTTTTTTTTTTTTTTTTTTTTTTTTTT
>NW_008599788.1:17637-25092 GCF_000691845.1 Merops nubicus
TTTTGTGGTAGGTGAGAAACTACCAAGGATAAGAAATACTGAATCCCCAGAAGACTTCTGTATTCTTCTGAATTTTTATTTATTTATAAGATCATTTCCAATACCAGACAACTTTTGTTAGAGGAGCTGTTGCCAGCTTTTCCCAAATGGGATTCTGTAGCTGTTTGAGAGAGTATCAAGAACAAAGAAATAGATTGGAGCAATTCTATGCTATGCTTTTATTTGTTATGTTATATGTAGTGTTAATGTGCTTGCACCTCATTTCCATTTTAAAGGTGTTGCAACTATGACTTGTTGGAAAGACCAATTGTAGCAGTAGTTTTAAGGCATTGGAGTTCTGCTGTTTGTAGTGTTCGGTAAGTTTTAGCACAATTAATTTCAGGCCTCACATAAATAAAGTCTTAACAATTATTGCATCAATCCACAGTAGCTTTTAATTTTAAGAGACATAGACAATTTGCTGTAGACTATACCTGAAGTTTGATGAGTTAATTAGGCTTCCTAACCTGTTACCTTACCTTTCATAATTAATACCCTAATCATACTCATCTAAAGTCAATTATACAGAAGTCACAGTGTGAATGTTTATTTTTTAAAAAATAGTTCAAAATGTAGGTGCAGTTAGTTTTCTCTATGCTCCTCATGATGCAACTTCTTCAGCAACTGGTGCTGTAATTAAGAGGAGGATTCCATATCTCCAGTAATTTGGGGGAATGCTTTTGTATTTATTAGAAATTCCACACAGTGTTGACCAAATAACTACAGCCTGTACTTAAGAGGTCTATATATACTTAAAAACAAGGTATCTCTGCTATGCACAGGATGTGTCTTGGTGCCCAAGGTCTCCTTGTTGGTGCAGATGATGTTTAGAAGTGGGATGTTTAGACCTGCCTTAGTACTTCTGGCAAACATCTCATTCTTTAATGGCTGAAAATATGAATGGATCCTATGGAAAATTCAATTTTTTTTTTTTCCCTAATTGCATCTATTGATCAAGAGCCCAAATTGAGGTTGAACCTAACTGTAGATATTTGAGCAATTATGTACAAACTGGAAGAATTCTCATAGTAACTGGAAGTGAATATGCCATGCTCAAGGTTAGACTGGCCTGTGCTTGCTAATTGTTTTAGCTATTTTGATCAAATATTTGCAGGTAAAAAAATCTGCACCGGAATTCCTTAATGTGCATTCTGAACTTTCCACCATTTGCCCGTGTCATTGGAGTTTTGCTTAGTTTCAGTTTCAAACATCTCATATCCTAAGACCACATTTTGCCCAAGTTCTGAGCAATTCAGCATGAAAACTGCATAATTTTGTACAGTAAAACCAAGATGATTGTCCACATGATACTGTTCTTAGTACTTATTTGACTAATTCAGCAAATAGCTGTGTAAATTGAGAGAACTGCAACCAGGGGGAATGGTCCTACCTGGAGACTCTGGCAGAGAACACCTGAGGAGACCTGAGACTGACATCTACGGTTTTTGAGTCGGGGGTACAGAGGATCTGAGGCCACCCATACTCCATCTGAAAAGAGATGCTGGCAGCATATAGAGGAGTTTGAGCTGCCTCAGAAGTGGTTCGTACTGAGGCACAGCTCCTCCTGGCATCTGACTGCCAGTGCTGGGCTGGATGTTCAAAGGAAGGGTCTCCTCTACAGACTGCGTGCAGCTGGTGCCATGTGAGTAAGTGAGTTGCACTAATAACACAACAGCCTTGAGTAGGCAACTATTCAGGAATCTAGGAAGTGATCATGAACTGGCTAGAGGGCAAATATTTTGGGATGTTGCCAGACGAGGAGGTGACATGCGCTGGGGAAGCCCCACCATATAACAGACTACCAGATGATGAGAAGTGATGTGCCCTGTTCACTGATGGGTCCTGTTGCATTGCGGGAAAACCTCAATGATGGAAGGCTGCTGTGTGGAGTCCCACACAATAAGTTGCCAAAGCCACCGAAGGACGAGGTGAATTGGGTCAGTTTGCAGAGGTGAAAGCCATCCCAGAGCTGAGTGAGAAAAGTGGACAGCGCTCTGTCTCTACACTGACTCACGGATGGTGGCACACGCCTTGTGGGGGGGCTTACAGCAGTGGAAGCAGAGCAACTGGTAGTTGCTTCAGGAAGGATTTTTCAGTCCTGATTGGAAGTTCTTACTATGAGAATATACGACCTTTGGAGCATAAAAATAGTTGGTTGGTTGGTCCAAGAAGCAATTCCATGCTGTTTGAAATTATTTCTGACTGTGCACTCTCTTTCCAGTACAGTAAGATTATAACTCTAATGTGTGTGTTGTAAACTCTTGAAATTGGTGAAGTGGTGTGAGCTTGAATAAGTCATGCATGGCATACAACCTAGAAGCCATTGAGAAAATGAGCTTTCTATTGGCCTGTCAGAAAAAGAACCTCTGGAGGAAGTAGAAATACATGATGTGTATCTGTATTTGGGAACCATGCCTAATGTTGATATTGCAGCCCTTTGATTTGTTTGCTTATGGGTAGGATGCTGGTCTTAAAGGGGCCAGAAGTTTTGTCATCGGGGACAGGTTGTGACAGCATCACAAGGAAGAAGTAAGAGTACTTAGGAGGTGATACTGATGGTCACAGAGCAATTTCCAGCGCTGTGATTGCATGCGTGGGATGAGAAATGACCGCATGAGAGTTCTGTGGGATGGCATAGCATATTTTTTATGATTTAGCAATCTATGTGTCAGTCTCACAGGGCAATAAATCTGATTAAGAATGGAAATTTATTACTGAGAGAAATTAACAGGATTTGTTGTCTATGGTTGTTGTTAGGTGTCTTGTAAATTAATATCTAATTTCTTTTAACTTAGAATCATAGAATGGTTTGGGTTGGAAGGCACCTTTTAAGGTAATCTACTTCCAACACCCCTGCCATGGGCAGGGACATCTCCCACTAGACAACATTGCTCAAAGCCCTATCTAACCTGACTTTGAACACTTCCAGGGATGGGGCATCCACAGCCTGTGGGAGTTGGGGCAGCCTCTTCCAGTATCTCACCATCCTCACAGTAAAGTATTTCTTCTTTACATCTAATCTAAATCTACCCTTTTTCAGTTTAACGCAATTACCCTGTGTCCTACCACTACATGACTTCATAAAAGCTCCTCCCCAGCTTTCCTGTAGGCCCCTTTCAGATAATGGAAGGCTACTATAAGGTCTCCTTGAAGCCTCCTCTTTTTCAGGCTGAACAGCCCCAACACTCTCAGTCTGTCTTCATAAGAGGTATTCCAGCCCTGAGATTACCTGTGGGTGCAGGTACCTTAAAAATGATTGATTCACCTAGAATATGCGTGGACCAGCTGTATACAGACTAAATTAGACTATAAGTGCTGGATTCTTTTGTATACAATGTACAATTTGTTTAAATATTTAGAGTGGCATTTTTATTGAGATTTCTGGATAAGTGGCAGCCTGCTTGAATAGAGATTGTCTGGCAGCAACAACACAGCAACATCTGACGGCCTTGTCAGAACTCTTAATCTTGGAAACCCAAGATTTCCATGTGGAAATCACAACTGTGGAAACTGAGATGTTTGGGGATCTTAGAGAAATGTATGTTTTGAAAGAACATCGAATTAATTTGAGTCAAAAACTATTTCATATCTTGCTAGTAACGGATGCAATTGGAAAATACTTTAGTTCTCCATGGAACTCAAAATTTGTGATACAACATTTTCAGTTTAGAGTTTTAATCTCACTAAAATTTGGGTTTCCCACTCAAAAGGAACAGTTGTTTGGATTGCCCTTGGATCTCTTTTACTAAAGAAATTCATAAGGGTTCCTAGACTATTATTAACACATCTACAATAAAGATAATTTTGGGATTGTACAGAATTACGTTTTGCCCAGTGTTGCATTTCTCAGCTAATAGTTGACAAACGTTAGAATATGTGCCCCATCATTTTAGTTGCAAGTCCCTTACTTTTTTCCTGATCCTTAAAATTACCCTGGGCCCTAAGCCTGAAGAAAGATAAACTCTGTAGCACTGCTGCAGCACTCACTTGCAGTGGTGATCCCTGGTCCCTCCAGGGAGCTTTGAGGATTGCTTCCATACAGGATGTTCTGAGCTGGCAGCTCTGAGGGATTATTCGTTCTGCCAGCTTCTCCTTCCCCACCCAGGTAGCCTCCCCTCTTGGTGATCAGGAGTTTGGGTGCTGTAGCTGAATACACACACGTCAGTGAACTGAACACAAGTAGAGTGTTGAAGGTAGAAAGTCATGTATATTGGTCCCAGGCTCTCAGTATGCAGTCAGTGTTGTATGCTGTAGGAGCAGAAAGACTCTGAATGGATCCTTGGTGGATATATTTTAAAGCTTCTTCAACTCAATCTCTTCTTATGCAGAGGAGAAAAGGGATATCTTTCATGTAGGAAAAGATTAACTCGCCTTTCAGTTTAAGGTGATGTTATGTACATGTAAATCTCACCGAGAACACCATTTCCTGTAGGTAGCAGAAGGAGAATAGCCATGGAAATATGACAAGGAGGTGTTTCACTGAGCTCTGCATAGGACAAGGCTGGTGGTCCAATTCTGGACATCTTTGCTGCTGTCATTCCTAGGCTAAGCAAGGAAAAACTCATGCACATGCAGTTACCTGTGCTGCAGCCAAAATTTACATTTTGGGATTAATATCTGTAAAGCCCTGGTCTGCTGTATGAAAAATAAATATTTCCTTTGACGCCTTTACACTAGACTTTTTACTGTATTATTAGCAAATTTATTGAAACTTTTCATTCTGTAGACCAGAATGAAAATTTTTAACAACCTCACTTACACTTTCATCAGACATAACCTTCGATAAAATAACTTTTAATACATCTTTGATTTTAAAAAAAAATGGAAACAAAATTAACATCAGTATTGCTTTTATGGAAAACAGGTAGTATTGAATGAAAATCCTAGTTTGAGACACCACAGTTCTTTCAGTAAGTCAGTTCTCCACTTTGCACCTAGAAAACAGAACACCAAACGACAGAAGATATAAAAAAAAGGATACAAATTTTAAATAAGAAAAGCGATTTATCTTCAACTTTTATTCCCTATTTCATCCTCTGCTCCTCAAGTTATTACAGAAACTGGAATTCAATATGACACTAAAATTATAAATTCTGTTCAATGTTAGATTGTCAAGCTAATTTTTAATTTTTTTTTTTTTTAAAACATGGTCCTTTTTAAAGTAAATTAAGAAGGAGAATATTCTTCTCTATTCTATCCCTATCTAGAAGTATTTTAGAAATCATAATTTTCCTTGAGACACAAACTTGAAAGGATTGAATAAAATACCTTTGTTTTTAGGTTTAGCTAAACAGCAGGAGATTATTCATTAAAGATACTCAGGATATTATTAGAGATGCAAGTGGAAAGAAGCATATGAATTGCCCATTATATTAAAAAGGAATTTGCTCTGACTAATTTAAGCATAAAAAACTATAATGATAATCTTGAATAAAATAGACAGGGATAACTCAGCAATTTAATGTTAATTGTGTTATCATTCCAAAGCCTGTATCAATTTTTAGATTACATTTATAAAATGCCTGGTAAGGCTGAAGACCTAATGAAATATGTACATGACGTCTACTTTAAGAAAGAGATTCCTGTTCATAAAGCTAGATGATCAGAAATTTCACAAAGCAGGCCAAAGTTGGCTTCTAACTTGCAAGCAACCTAGCTCTTCTATTTTCTTTTTTTGTTGGGGGGGGAAAAGAAAAAGCTTTTGAGGTTACAAAACTAGGCTAGGAGTACTTGTGATGAGGGAGCCTGGCCTTGCAAACTCCTAAATGGCACAGTATTTTCAGAGGGTGAATGCTTGGTGTTGTCTTCTCTTTTAACTTTCAAAGGGACTGTTGGGGCACTGTCATCAAGACATGCTTTTCATGATCTCATCCACAATTTTTCTCTGAGAAACTGAGTGGGCAGAGCACTGACTTGTCCAAGTGTGCTAGTTATATCTCTTTGGATGAATTTGTTGCTTGATGAAAAGTCTACTGGCAAGGTGAACTGAGAATGACAAAGCAATGAGAAAAGGAATGAAGCTGATTGCCATCACAAATAATATAAGTGTAAGTTTCTATCTGCCAGCCACCTCCCTTATAAAATAGTAGTAGCTGTCAGGTAGGGAAGCTGCAAGAAATGATGATGTTTGAAAAAAGCATTTCGCTACCATGTTTTTTCTTATGAGTAGTGGTGATGTATGTAGTTCATGATGTTCACATGATAAACAGTGCCCTCTTTATGAAATCAGATGGTTGTATGTCACACCCCTAGAAATAGCAACATATGGAAAGAATGAAATAGCAAAGGAGTGGGAACAAACAAGTTTTAGATATGCCATTGTAATTAATCAGTAAGACATAACAGACTGTGTGCCACTGTTGCTTAATCACCTCTCTAGTGCTTGGTGAGCCATGGTACAGAGCTGAAGCCTTCCAGTGCATCTGAATGGAGCATTAATCAACAGTGCAGGGCAGCCTGTGGAAAACAGTAGCATCGCAGAAGAGATGCCTTGAAACTCTGACTTATTTCAATGAAGGTCCTTGGCCTTCATAATGTATGAGACCCAGACTGCAGCTTGCTTGGTCCCACATCAGCATGAAGTCTTGGTGCTGACTTGAACTATTGCCTCTCAGTATTCTTCACCCCTAGAGCAGACCTTGTTCACATCCTTGGGCTGGCTGACAGCCTGACCAAAAAGGACCCTGCTGTCAGGCTGGTGGGGAAATGCTTCACCTGTCCAAAGGACTTATACGAGTTTTTGCTTACATTAGTTTTGGGTTTCTGTCATAGGCTCCACAGAAGGAGCTGATGATCATGGTGCAGTAGAGGATAACAGGGTCCCTAGAGGGCAAGGAGCTTGCTGCTCCTGTGTGAGATTTTCTGTTATTACTGATGCAGAAGTGAAGTTGTGCTCATCCAGCCTAGCCAACCAGATTGGTTGGACCTCTCTCCAAATATTACTCAGAGCTTCATCCAGCCTGATCTTGAATGTCCCCAGGGTTGGGGCCTCTACCACCTGTCTGAGCAACCTCTGCCAGTGGGTCTGTCACCCTCATATTGAAGAACTTTTTCCTAATGCCTAACTTAAATCTACCCTTTTCTAGCTTAAAGCCATTACCCCTCATCCTGTCACTACAAACCCTTGTGAACAGTCCCTCCCCTGCTTTCTTGTAGGCCCATTTCAGGTACTGGAAGGTTGCTATAAGGTCCCCCCAGAGCCTCCTCTTCTCCAGGCTGACTCCCTCAGCCTGTCCTCATAGGAGAGCTGCTCCAGCCCTCAGATAATTTTGGTGGCTCTCTACTGAACACGTTCCAACGTCTTTCCTGTGCTGGGGGCTCCAGAGCTGGACACAGCACTCCAGGTGAGGTCTCACGAGGGCAGAATAGAGCAGCAGGATGACCTCTGTGTCATCCTGCTGGCCACACTTCTTTTGA
>NW_008599789.1:0-310 GCF_000691845.1 Merops nubicus
TCTTAAATGCAGTCCAGCTTCCTGAAAGGGTTGCAATAATGCACACCAAGGCACACCAGAAAGTGAGCACAGAATTGGAAAAAGGAAATGAGCTGGCGGACAGAGAGGCAAAACAGGCGGCTAAAGAAACAATAAAGGTAGAGGGCGCACTAATCCCTGATGGACGAATATCTTTAGAAGCTAAGCCAGAATATCGTAAACTTACCACAGACCTAGGGGGATCATACAATGAAGATGGGTGAACTATACCTCCGCAAGGGAAAATAGTAATTCCTTCTTATATAGTATGGTCAGTTATCCAAGAAGAACA
>NW_008599789.1:765-1162 GCF_000691845.1 Merops nubicus
GGAATAGATTGGCAACTACACACCCCATATCGTCCTCAATCAAGTGGCCAGGTGGAGAAAATTAATCATCTGATCAAACAACAAATTGTCAAACTAGGACAAGAAACTAACCTAACCTGGCCCAAATCATTACCATTGGCAATCTTACGAATACGAACTAGGCCCAGAGCAAAGGAAGGGCTAAGTCCGTTTGAGATTTTGTATGGACGGCCCTATGGAATACAAAAGGGGGTGTCTTCACAAGTTGGTGAAGAATTAATGACTACCTATATGGTGGCATTAAGCAAACATTTGAGAAAAATTGAAAAGCATGTGATGGGAACACGTAGTAGGGGTCTGGATGGGCCTGTTCACAATGTACAACCAGGGGACTATGTATATGTTAAGTCTTTTCAAG
>NW_008599789.1:1229-2821 GCF_000691845.1 Merops nubicus
ACAAAACTCTGGGATTCATCATACCCACGTAAGAAAGCCCCTGCAGCCTTGTGGAAAGTAACTCCAGACAACAAGGGACTGAAGCTTAAACTTACTCGGACAAAATAAGAACAGGGACAATATGGGTGCTGAGTAAGTAGCTTAAAGCAGTTGTAAACCCACCATATGGGAGGGACACCGCAACAGACGATACAGAACAACAGAATCTGAGACCGGGCCAGTAGCCAATCCTGCCCAATCTGTCGTAGGTGTAGTCTATATCTTATTTGTCATTGTTTTTATTGTAGAAAGTATATAATTCATTTTAATGGATCACAAAGGGTATACCTAAGTAGTACATTATCTCCTTATTGTATTCGGTGCAAACGTACTAATCAACTAGAGCAGTTAGTGAATAAGAAATATTTTTGCTGTCGTACGAATTTGTTTGTGGCAATAGAAAAATAAGGTTGGTTTTAGCCATCACAATATTGCAAGGTCTAAGTTGTGTCTCTGGTCAAGTCACTGTGGAGTGGCCATGGTCCCAGGCTCACATTGCAGACACTGGAAGCACGGGAATGTTTACTAACATAACCTTTAGGAAAATAGTACTTATAGCCATAACCATATTTCAAAGCCTAAGTAGTGCTTTTAGGGAGAACATTATTGAGTGGCCTGGGTCAGAAGCCTTAACAATTACACAATTAATATGGACTGAAAGTGGGAGCGTTACTGGAACACTGACAGTTGTAGTTATACAGGATGGCCAATTTTTATCAGAATGGCAAAAGGTGGAAGGAAAATGGACACTCTAAGGAATTATAGGGAGCAAAATTAAAATAGGATGTCAAATGATTAATGGAACAACCCATGGAAAAGTAACTGGGGTCTTAATAAAACCAACTTCTAAAGGTAGCCACCAAACAGGTTGTATTCGCCCAGGTAAACTAGATTGTTGGTACAAGTTCACGTTGACGCAGACTGTCATGGTCAATTGTTTTTGGACTAATCAAGGTCAAGAGTTGAAAACTGATGAGGGCCTCACATTGAATTTTAAGAATATATTAAAAGAAATCAAGGATAAAGGCCAGGAAGTACTCATTACTGTACACCATGACACAGAGGGAATTAAGAAAGTTTTAAAAAGAGTAGAACAGGATGGAAACCACAATTGGTGGGACACCCTTTTTGGATGGTGACCTTCTGCCACAGGGATTCTTAATACCATGATGCATCCCCTTGTAATTTTAATGATTAGCTTGGGCATTTTATTAATATTAATCATTATGCTACACTTATGGGCTTGGCGAATGTTTAAAAGGCTAACTATTATGTATGATGCGTTGCATCACTCGGGAAATTTACCTAATGTAAAAGAATTTACTTAACTTAGTAGAAAAGGGGGGAATTGATATGTGGTAAGAATAATGAAAGATAAAGAATAATGATTAGTTATACATATTAAGAATTTTAAAATGTAGAGCACAGGATCATATAGCTTGAGAGGAAAGGAAAAGGCTAACAGATGGAAAAACTTGTTTCACAGAGACAAGTCTATCTCCTCATTTGCTAAAAAGAGTTTTGGATCAGCAAGGGCTTGCATAAGAATGCTG
>NW_008599790.1:0-740 GCF_000691845.1 Merops nubicus
GGTTGACACTGGTTCCCATTCTGCTCTTTCCTTTCCTATCTATTTTGGGCCAAGGCTGTGCCTTTCCTCGGCACAGCTCTGCCTCATTCCACATCACAGTTGAGGCCTAAGGCAAGAGAGCTTTGGAGAGGTGAGCCAGGAGATGTTCACACCCAGCATCTCCTCTCTGTCCACAGTGCCAAGAATCATAGAAAGAAATTTTTCTTAATATACAATAGAAATCTCTCCTGGAACAACTTGTTGAGAGCATTTCCTCTCATCCCATCTCTCATAAACTGAGAGAAAATACCAGCACCTGCCTTACTACAACGTCCTTTTGGGTAGTTGTAGGGAGCAATAAGGTTTCCTCTCCGCCTCCTCTTCTCCACACTAAACAATCCCTGTTTCTGCAGCTGCTTCGCATTAGACATTTTCCCCTGACCCTTCACGAGCTTTGTTGCCCTTCTCTGAACACACACCAGCACCTCAGTGTCCTTCTTATCCTGTGGTGCCCAAAGCTGAACTCAGTACTCAAGCTGTGGCCTCACCAGTGCTGTGTACAGGAGCACAATCATTTCCCTACTCCTGATGGCCCTGGCACTTGGTGGGCTCATTGAACTTCATGCAGCTGACCTCAGCCCATCGATTCAGCCTGCCCAGATCCCTCTGCAGAGCATCCCGACCCTCCAGTAGATCAACACTCCCACTCAATTTTTTGTTGTCTCTGAATTTAATGAGGCGGCACTCAGTCCTCTCATGCA
>NW_008599791.1:0-4586 GCF_000691845.1 Merops nubicus
CCGTGACGGAACCAGCCCTGGCGCCAGGGCCTTGGGCTTGGCACCACACTGAACAGATCGGCCCCAGCCTCCCCCCGAGGGCTTCCTCGGCCTCCCAGAGCCTTGTTCTTTTTTAGGCAGCAGCAGCCTGTGCACAGGAGGCAGGACCCAGGAGGTGGCTGAAGATGGAAAATCACCGTGTCTTGTAAACCGGTGGATCTCTGCAAGCATCCCAGAAGCAGAAACGTTTCTCTCCATCAGCCCTCAGAGCTGGGCTGCCTTCCTTTTACAGGGGATCACAGGAGTGTGCCACGACAGAGAATCAGGCCCAAATATTTTGTGGTAATCCAAATTATTCACAAAGTATTCATTGCATTTTTTTTTTCTTCATAGACTTTGGACTAACCCAGATGATGTATTTGAGATTTACTAGCTTGGTATAATAAATTGCAATTTATTGATCATGTCGTGTACATTTCAATAGTCTGTAATTCAATAATTTGCAATAAGATAAAAAATAAAGTTTTCTCTTATAGAAATTAAACTCTAGCAAGAGATCCAAGCTGCTCTATCCTTGAAGAGACTTTGCTGTCCCCTGTGCTCTCGGGAAACGGCAGCCACGCCGACACCTTCTCTTTGTGAGCAGCCACAGCAAAGCACCAAGATAAGTTTTTCACTGGCCTGTGCTCCAAAAATTCATTATTTTCTGAACACTGGATAAGCAGGAGCTCTGGCTGCTGTCCCACCACTGACTTCACCCAACAAATTAATTGCTTGTACCACGTCCATTCCTGTTGTTGGAGATGACCTCCAGCCACGCAGGGCAGCGTCATGCGACGTTACCAAAATCTGAAATACTCTCTGATTTCTCCTCTCTGCCAGCCCATCGCTCTTTGTTTGGCTTCCCCTGGTTGGCTAGAACACAATTTCATGTTCCCTCTGCCCGTTGCCCACAGAAAAGCCATGTTTAGTTACACAGCATCTCTGACAGCAGACACGGCGGGATCCTTCTGCGGTGGAAGTCACGTAGCTCCCCTGAAGGATGCCAGCCACAATGCTCATCTCTTCCTGGCAAAGCCTTTGCTTCTCCAGTAGCAGTTTGGCTGAATTCATGATCTTCTTTGACAGACAAGTTAAGAAATGCTTTTAGAATGTGCTTTTGCGTGTGTTTAACCGCTGTTTACTTCTAAACAAATTCTCTAGCTAAAAAGATCAGGCTTGGGTTTGGGGTGGAGTTTTCTGGTTTATTTTTTGTAGGGTTTTTTTGGGTTTTGGTTTGTTTTATGAGGTTGCCCTGTGAAGCAAACCTCCCCAGGGGGTGATGGAGGGTGATGCAAAGCCTGCAGGCAGTGGACACGTGCCCACGAGTGGCACAGGTCTGGGTGGGCTGCTGGGTGCCTGGTCCTGCCTGGAGTGGTCACAGTGCTCACGTCCATCCAAACCCAGTGCTGTCCTCCTCTGCGCGTGGCTCTTTGGGTGAGAAGAAGAGAACAGCTTCACTCCCATCACAGGAGGCCTGCAGGGTGTGCTGGGGTGAGCACAGAGCTCCTGCAGCTCAATCAGGACACCTGAAGAAAGAATTTGTCACCTCTGGGAACTCGGTGACTTGCGCTGGGAGTTGGCTTTGGTACAAGAGTGACTAATTATGAAGGGAAACACAAAACCTCCCAGAGAATTGACTTTCCCACCATCCCCAGATGCTTCTGTCAGTATTCCCATGAAGCACCTCCAAGGCTGGTTTACTGTAACGACGTTGCTTTCTGAGAGCCAGCTCAGATTACAGCTACAACTTTGATATGATTTAGCATGTCGTAGCTTGAAATGCTCACTGATGGTTTTAAGAGTGGGCGAGTTCACTTTGGAGTGGACATAATCTAATTTTGGCTTAGGAGCTGCTCGTTGAATCCACTTTTAGTGTAGCTTTTCTGGGAGGGTTTTAGGTTGGGTGGGGTTGTTACGCTCATGGTGATATTTAGTCAGTGTTGTCTCACCTCCAGCAGTCCAAACCAAAATGAAACGCATCCTCAGAGTAAATTATGGCAGTGACAGCTGCACAGACTCTTAGATTTAGTTTCTTGTCTGAGAAGGCCAGATTGGATGTAGGTAGCTGACTGCACGTGGTGGATGGAGGTCAGGTAGGACAAAAGGGAGATTACTGGCTGTTTTAAGAGTTAAACTTAAAAAGCAGGAGACTGAAAACTGATAAACAGGGTTTTTTTTTCAGCTGATGTCCAATTAAATGGTGGTTCTCATTACCACGAGAGGCCACTGAAGCCAAGTACTTAGCAAGAGTGGAAGAGGGACTGGGCACTTTTATGGATATCAAGAATATCCAGAGCAATGATTAACTATATCAATTTTTGTAATGTAATTAGAATAATTTTTCATGCTTCAGGGCTTAAACCAATTTCTATATATGAGAGACCAGGGTGAGACTTATGGTAGGAACAGATTAAAGGCATCTGCATACTGCAGAGCTCCAGCTTTTTCTTCTGACACATCTGCTGCTATTCCAAAATGAGATACCGAGCTAGGATGGACCCTGGGTCTGCCTTCATCAGCTGTGTCATTTTCTATGTTCCCTTAGGGAAGCTGGTGTGGAATATGTAGACTAATCTTTTAGGTAAACCAGAGTGTGGGGAAAAGGAGGATGAAGAAGGCAGCAGATGGGTTTTCTGTAATTTTGGGAGGATAAACATGTTGAATGGAACTGCAGGTTTGCCCAGAGGAAAAATAAATAAAAAAACCCACAACCCCACAGCAAGAGGAAGTTTTCAAAATCATGAAGTAGGCTCCTGCAAAACAATGAGATTTGTTAGATTATCTGTATTTGCTTCCTTGCTGAATCCTGAGCACTTAAGGCAAACTCGAGTCACTCTTGCAAACTCCTCTCCACAAGCACTAGAGTCAGATTTCTTAGTAATAATAAATACAGCTGGGATTTTCGACGAGGAGCTTTAAGTGGGCAAGAGGTAAATAAATGCTCAAGAGCTTACACTTTAACTGTGCACATTCAGGGGAATGGAGCTGGGGTTACCCTGGGAGAGCTGAGAAGGAAATCCCTGGCACTGTGCAGCAGATGCTGATGTGAAGGGTTAAGGTGTGGGTACCTGGCAAGGGTGGTGAACGGGCTCTGGGGAAGCTGCAGCTCCACTGGCAGAGGCTGGAACAGGAGTGGGTGTCTGACCCTGGGGCTGCAGGGAGGCAGTAGAAAGCCTGGGTGATCCACAAGCTGGAGCACAACACCCAAATTACAATGAAATAACCACTTAGGATGTTTTCGGTCCGTAGGAAAACTGAACGTTGGTCCCAAGCCCAAAAATTATAATTTCTAGCAGAGAACTCCAGCTGCTTTTATTGTTGTTTAGGTTTGTTAAATCCTGGCCCTACTGCAAAATCCTCTGACCTGCTACATCTGCAGTTTCACTGCTGCTCTCCAAACGTCCCCTTTCACCAAGGAACTCTCATATGCCTTCTCTGCTTGTGGTGGTATCTGACCAGCACCAGCCTGGAAACCTTGGCTGTAGTGACTTCTGTCAAATACAAGTGGACACAGAGAACCAGGAATACACCAGGAAATGAAAATAAAAAAGCTGAAACCCGTGGTAAAGACGTAATTTAAAAAATATAGAGATTTTAAGGTGTTAAAATGCATTCATGATTAGTGGAAGATCTGTCACTAACCCCATGAAATCTCCATCTCAGTCAAGACCTGACCAGCAAAGCAACGTTGCAGTGTGGTGAGAGAAAAATTTAGCCAGGCTGAAACAGCTAAAACCCATCAGTTTTTACTGATTTTTTTTTTTGCCACCACAACAGCAGCAGCTGTGTTACTCTGGCTCTGCTGAAATACAATGTGTTGGAAATGAAGCAATCACTGTAGCTGGCTCTTGGTGAGCAACGCTTCAGAGCTGGAACTGGACTCGTCAGGGTGGCCGGGGCTCTGAGCAACCTGCTCTGCTCCAAGATGCCCCTGCTCCCTGCAGGGGGGTTGCACTGGATGACCTTCAAACCCAACTCATTCCAGGAGTTGAACTGCTGTGCATGAAGTGCTGTGGGTCCAGTGTGTGTTAGGGGCCAAATGATGAGCACCAGCTACGCTTGATCTAACATTTATAAGAGAGGAATTAAAGGCTATCTCCAAAATATGTGCATGGTCTGGTGAAAGCAGACGTCAGAGGTGTGTTTTGCCTTGCTCTTGGATCAGGAATGTGACAGGGCATAGATTTGTTGGTCAGCAGGGGATGGCAACAGGTGTCCTCTCTTTGGATGTTATAGTTTTGGGATGAAGGGAACAAAACCAGGATGTTCCAGTATCCTTGAGATCTGGGTGTGCCGAACGAAAATGGGTCTGGAGATCTTAAAATAGAATGAGATCAGCCGCGTTACTTTGGTTTTGGGAGTATGGGGTTACATCCAAACTCCTCCTCCTTCTCCCTGGCTCCGCTGGTATCCACCTTAGCGGGGAGGAGGATCTCTTCTCCATGTCAGAAAGCCGGATCGCTCCGTTTGGATGCCATAGGCTCGCTAGGATGCTCCCGCGCTCCGGCGGCAGGCTGGAGGCTCCCGGCGGCCGTGCCCAGCTCGCCCCGGTGCCCGCGGGAGGA
>NW_008599792.1:0-423 GCF_000691845.1 Merops nubicus
TACGTTAGTTCCCTTATATCAGTTGTATTTGTTAAATTGTTATACATGTTGAATTTTGACCTGTTTGTTGAAAAAAGATTGTTTACATTGTTGCTCTCATTCTTTCTCTCCCCTTCTCTCTTTCTCTTTCACTGCTTTTACACTGTTCCTGTGTCTTTGGCATAGCACCGTGAGAGGCTGAAACGCAGTGTTTGATCCATGGGGTGGCTGTAGGGGACCTTGGGTGTATTGTCTCAAACATCGCTGCTCCTATTGTTTGTAAAAGAGTTGGTTATACCCTACATTTCTTGTGAAAGAGACTGTGTAGTAGAAAGTACCGTGAAAAGAGGCCATGAAAAGAAGCTTCGGAAAGTCCTGTGGAAAGCACCAGGAAAAGAGGAAACCTGATTAAAGAGTGCCTGCCCCCCCCCCCCCCCATCATCA
>NW_008599792.1:454-3379 GCF_000691845.1 Merops nubicus
GCCTGGGCCCGGGGTACACCCACCTCCCTCCTGAAGATCACCATGGGCCCCCCCCTGTGACAGTACTGGGCACGTGCATCAGCCAGTGGGAGTGGTAACACAGGGACAAGGCAATACAAATCAGTTCTAAAAACTGATTGACTGTCTCCAAGAAGGGGAGGGGACTTGGACAATAAATAAGGGATGTGTAACACTAACAGTTTGATGCTTCCCTGCAGTGACTCCGGCTGATGGGATGCCGTTGGATCGTGTGGGTGGTCCAGTTGGAAGCTTCCCCACCGTGAATCCAGCTGACAGGACGCTGTTGGATCATATGGGTGTCATGCCAGTCCCGGTATCCCTCTTCTCTTTTCTAACTTTCTTCCTTCCTACTTTTGCCTTTTCTCTAGGTTGTGAGAGCACCAATAAAGTGTTGTTTGTCTGCCAAGTGACATCTGACCTTATTTGTGACTTAACTTTTCCCCAGAGTAATTATTAGGGTCCTCGGTTGTATTTTTTTTTTTCCCCAGGTATTTTTGGGTTGTTTTGCTGTGCTTTTTTTTTTTATTATTTATTTTCTGGGGGTTTTTTTTAGGCTTTTTTTGTTTGTTTTCTCTTTTTTTTTTTAGCTTTAACAGTTATTGGGATTGCTCTGGGGTGGTGTTGGGGTTTTATATGAGGGTGGTTTTGCCTTTTTTTTTTTCCTCTGGGATTTTAGGATTTAGGGTTTTGGGGGGAAGTTGTGGAGTTTTTGGGGTATCTTTTGTGGCACTTTTGGCTTTTTTTATAGAATCTTGAGGAACTTCTATGGGATTCAAACTTTTCCTTCCCACCATTTGGAGCTTTTAGAAGCATTTTTGGGGGCAAATTCCAACTTCGGGGGTGGGCTGGGGACACTCAACACATTTTTGGTGCTCTTTTGAGTGCACTTGTGAGTCCCTCGGGGGGCACTTTGGGATCCCTGTGGGGTATTTGGAGCCCTACGGGACACTTGGGGGTCACTAAGGAGCAGTTCTGGATCCAAGGAGAATACCTGGGTGCCTCTGGGGCACATGGGGAGTCCCTGGAGAGGTGACTCGAAGGGCCCCAGGCAGGGTTTATGGAGGTGGGGGGAGGCCTGGAGGCACCAGGGGTATATGGATAGGTGTGGGCGTGGCTCAGGACCAGGACTGGGTTTTGGAGTGGTATGAGAGGGTCCTATGAAGGCAGGGGCATGGCCCATGGGCCAAGGCGGGCTTCAGAGCAGGGTGGGCATGGCTTAGGTTGGGGCCTGTGGGCGGGGCCTGCCCTGGGAGCTGTGGGCGGGATTCCAGGAGGCATGGGCGTGGCTTAGCCACGCAGGGTGGAGTTCAGCACTGCGACAGCAGGGCCCAGAAGTGGCTGAGGCCCGAGAGTGGGTAGGGCCCATACTCAGGTGAGACCCATATGTGGGGGTGGCCCGCAGCGGGGCCATGGCCCTGGAAGGAGGCAAGGGCCAAGCCGCTGAGGGTCGAGGTAGGCATGACCCCAGCAATGCTGTGAGCGTGACTGCGCCCCCTCCCCTATAGCCCCGCCCACAGCCAGTGTCGGGGCTGGGGGGACCCTGAGCACCTTCCCGCGCCCACTCGCCAGGGCGTCGGGGCTGGTGGTACCCTGAGCACCTTCCAGCGCCCACTGGCCAGGCCACCCCCGCTGCCCAAAGCTGCACCCTCGCCCCTCAGACCACACCTCCACCTCAATTCCCGCCCCCAGCATGCTGGCCACGTTCCCTGTCCTGCAGTTTGGTGTGGAGCACCGGGGGACATGGGGGACAAGACAGGGTTGGTTGTGGGGCAAGCTGGGGGGAGACAGGGGCAAGATTAAGGCGAGTTGTGAGACAAGATTTGGGCACCTGGGCAAAAGCAGGGGGAGCTGTGGATTTGGCGCTGGGGAGGGGCCAGCTACAGGGCTTGGGGGACAGATTTGGAACTGGGCTCCTATCTATAGGGCAGCTCCACACTTCTCCCCCCTCTTCCCCCCAGCTGCAACAAGCCTTTCCCCAGCAGCTGCAGGACTTGCCGCGGGACCTCTCCTGAGCCTCCCCTGAGCCCTGTCCCCCCACTCACCCAGCCCAATACCATGCCCCACATCTCCTGTCTCCCACCAGACTGAACCCAGCCCCGGGGCCACTGCTCTGGGTACAATAAAGCCACTGTGGTGCTGCAGGGAGCCGCCGGTCACCCTTTTGCGACCCCCGCCGCCATTTCAAGCCCCCGTCTCCCCTTCGCTGCTCCCTCAGGCTGAGGGGAGAGAGTGGAAAACGGCGGCGGCAGGGCGAGAAGGGCTCCCATTGGCTGCGCACGACGCCTCTGTCTCCAGGGTGGTGGAGAAGGCAGCGCGGATTGGCCAGCGGTGCTAGAGGGGTGGGACGGGCGATGTTCTAAAGGGGCGGGACGTGGTGTGAGCGGCTGGCTCCGGCAGGGCGGCTTCGCGGTAGTTCGTTAGCGGTGGGTTAATTAGTCAGTTAATCGGCTAATTAATTAGCTAATTATTTAACTACCCAGCCCTGCCGTTGGGGTGGTGGAAGGAGAGAGAGAGACCGAGAGAGCAGAGCGGGTTAAATTAATTCATTGAGGGGGGGTGACTGCAGGTCAATTAGCAGCAGAGCACAATTTAGGGCTTCATTAATTTGTTAGGCATAATTAGAGGTTCATTAATTGCTGGGGAGGTTGACCAAAGCTGGGGGGGGGGGGGGAAGCCTTTACTGTCTCTGAGGGTGTGGAAGCCTTTATTGGCGCTGAGGGCAAAGTTCGGGGCGTGCTAGTTCGGGGATTTTTGGGGTTGTTCCTGGGTTTAATTAATCTAAGCAGTAAAATATTTTAACTAGTGGCCAATCCCCGCAGACTGGGGCTTTGTTGTTAAATTACTTGAATGGTTCAGTTTCTTAAAGCGTTTAAGCTTCCAGATATTTAAAGGACGTCCCGGGTG
>NW_008599792.1:3404-4464 GCF_000691845.1 Merops nubicus
GAAGATTAAGTTTAGTTTATTAATTTTAAAAAGTTATTTTCTTAACTTATTTTTTAATTTATTAATTATTTATTTGTTGTTTCACTTATTCTTTAATTTATTAATTTAAAGCTGAGCCAGAAAAAAAAGTCATTTTAAATGAATGTAAATAAGGTGTCTAAATTAAAGGTTCCTGATAACGTTTAAGGTATTTTAAAGTATTTAGTATGAGGAGATAGAGCTTTTGTATTGAGACCTGGTTATTTCACAAATACCGTAGCATTAGAATTTAATGCGTTTTATTAATGTCCAAGTGTATTGGATTTGATTTATCATTGAATTTTTTTGGTTACAAGTTTATTTTTGAAAAAAAATTAATCTCTTAAATACTGCTCTCTTGGAATTTAACTTTTACTACGATTCTAAGATTTTACTAAGATTTCTTGAGTTTAAGTTACCTATTTTACATTTATTTAATTTTGCTAATGTTCAAATTTCTTCTTGAAATGGTTTATTTTATCTATGCTGTATTGATGATAATTCTTAATCATTCTCTTTATCATGAATATAACTTAATATAATATTTGAAAGTATATAAAATTTATTTAATCTTATCTTACTATTGCTTACATTTAAAACTGAGTTCTAAATTGAATTTTTCTACTTGAAAATATTCTTAAGAGCTTCAAATTAATTTTCATCGAAGGCTTTTTGGTGAATATGGTTTTGATTCACGAAATTGAAATTGATAATCACAACTGACATTTAAAATTTGAGGGGAAAATAAATTTGTATTTAATTTGCCTTAATTTTGAAACCACATTGAAATCCCACTGGTTCTGGGGGGCCCCACCCCCTGTTACCAAGGTCTCTCTCTCTCCTCCCTCCACAGCATTACTTTTGAGGTGCTTTTGGGGCTCTTTGCGCCCCGCCGCCATGTTCTGTCACCCAGAAGTGCTGCAGCTACACCGTGGGATCCTTGGCAAGGTCTGGTAGGGCAGGTGCTGGGGGGTGGGGCTGTGCATTTGGGGCGCAAAGCAGCAATTTCGGGTCTGCCATCACAGGCTGCAGCTGGGGGTGA
>NW_008599793.1:0-1442 GCF_000691845.1 Merops nubicus
GATTTATGTACCTTTGACAGTTATTTTGCAACTTTTGTCTTTTTTCTACTTTACCCCTTTGGGTTTAGTTGAAGGGGGCAAAAAAGTAGTTATCAAATGAGGAAATTATAATTTTGCATATATATATGGAAGAAAACACATTTTCATGTGCTTTCTGGAAACCAGGGTGGATATCTTTGGATATCTCAGTTGGTCTCATTTCTGCATTACTAATTGAGGACTTTGAACCAAGAATAGCTGGCTTTAAGTTGATAAAAAGCAGTATGTGCTCAAGAACTGGAATAAGATGTCTGCCAAGCATCCAGAAAAGCTATACTGAGCTTCTCTTTGCATGACACAATCCTGTGATGCTTCATACAAGTTCCCAGCAAGGTGCTATATTCTTCTGAGCTAGCTGAAGAGGTGATGCTATTCTACTGTTGCTACTATGTAGCCATCCTAAAATATTTACTTCCTGAATTATTCAGGCACTTGGAGAGAAGGGAGAGAATAAAAAAATATGTATTAACTGTGCACGTTTCTGCAGGTGTATATATAAGCCATCAAAAGTTACAGGTGAAAATTAAAAATAGAATGAGGGAGGTAAAGGAAAAGCAAGGAGAGAGTGCAGAGATAGATAAACAATGAAGATGGTGAACCCATTAGCAGAAGGCAAATGCAAGAGAAGACCCGGTCATTAAGGACCACTGAAGGGGTTGATGAAAGTGTTGGTGCAGTGGGGTAGGCAACAGGGGAGGTCAAGGATAGAGCCAGGGAGGAGCAAACAGGGGTGGAGATGGAGAAACCACACAGTATAAGCTTGGCCAAATTGTGTGCAGCCATGTCTACACAAAGCTGTTGGATGGACTTAATTGAGAAGAAACATTTAGGGTCTGTGTCATTTCTCCCTTTCCTGAATAAATAACAGGAGCGGTTAGTAGGGTGAGTTATGAGCTGTGCAAGGTCACCATTCCCCATTTCTCACTTGTAGTTCTCAGGAAAATGTTGGCAGCAGGTCAGAATAACTACTGAAGACAAGTCTTCCGCAAAGCTGGGCCCACAGCACTGCCAAAGCAAAAATAGCAAAGACACAAGTCACTGGGGACTCATGGGGCAGGTGGAGCTGATGTCTCACTCCTTGCAATATGCCACTAGCAGTGGTTATAGCAAGTCTTACCAGCCAAAGCAGCGTGTATCTCCGATGATTCTCAATGAAGGAAAGGATGGGTCCACTTTCAGACCTAACAATTTCTGTTTTCTATGATCCAAAAAAAAAGGAAGTGCCAGGTTCATCCTTGTGGATCCAGCCATGATGTGGGCTGGGGCACATACATGTTAATACCATGCCTTCCCTATCATGTGTAAGAGAGTGCCTCAGTCATGCTGGAGAGACACCTGCTCAAACAGAAATAAGTTTGAACAAATAGCTGTAAAGTTGGTGTCACAATCCGGTACCGAAAGGG
>NW_008599794.1:0-11455 GCF_000691845.1 Merops nubicus
AAGGATTCTATGATTCTATGAAAGTATGTCCAGTGAAAGGGAAGTATTGAAAAGCAGTGCTAGGCAGTCATTTTAGAAATGTTTAGTGGCCAAGATTCATTTGTACAATATACTTTGTCTTATATGTTTGTATAATATTCTATGACAAAGTATCAACTATTAGGTTTTATTTTCCTACAGAAGTTCCTACAGAAGTTGAGTTTCTAATATTTCTGTATGACTAGTAAAAATTAGATATGAATGTTACTGCCTCATCCACCAGTGTACGACTTTTAGCACAGTTTCATCCCACAAAAGAGATTGGATCACATGCTTTCAAGGTGCAGTAGAATTAAGGGCACTGAAGAAAACTGAAAAATAACGGCAAATTTTCTTTGAAGTCTTAATATTAATAATAATGTTTCCTTGTCTTTTTGGTGTTGCTTGTCATTGTCTTAGCAGAACCAGGGCATCACTGTGACAGTTGATTTCATAGTGTCAGTTCCTAAAGGTTCTGCCTTTTGATTATGACTGGAAATAAGAGGGATTTTTCCTCATGCTTACAGTTTCACTAATGGGATCTATACAAGCATTGCAGTTGCTGTTCATTTATATAATAATTGAAAAGAATATTCTTCAATTAAAGGCCTATTTTCTACTGTAATCTTTTCTGTGACTAGTAATCTGTGCTCTGTTTTGTGTAACTGTAGTGACTTACAGTTTTACCGTTCTCATTTCCCAGTACAGCTTTTTCACCCCTTTGGGTTTTTAAATAGATGTAGGCCACCAAAGTGTTACACCTATGCTTTTTTTGTAATTGTAGGTTGTCTAGTTTGAAGTTACCTCCTAAAATAACTCTTTCTCTGTATCTTGTTTAAACAAGCCATAAAGGATTATATTGGATATAGATACATACTTGTGTATCTCTACTACACTCTTACATATTACATATACTACACTCTTATATACTAGACTTCTATTTGACTGGTTTTCTTAGTTCCTTTTTCAAACTTTAAAAGCAAAAGCAGCTGCTCTTCTAGCTTTGTCCTTCTAGCCATGTAACTCCCACCCACTACAAAAAAATTTGTCAGACCTCACTTCATGTAGTTCTTGATTAGGAATTTTTAAAAGGTCAGGAGAACAAATAAGATATTTATCAATATTACATCAGACCATGCAGAAATATGGATAATATGTTTGAACCTAATTAACATTAATATAGTATAAACACAATTCTCAAAGTTGCCAGTTTAGATATAAGATACAGGTAATGATTTCAAAATTCTTGCAAGAGTGAAATAAAATAGAATCTAGAACATTAAAATAATGTAAAACCAATCAACAAACTTATTTTGTGGTTAAATCATAAAACCTGATAACGTAGAACTTTTTTTTTCCTTTTTTTTAATTTTTTTTCCTTTTTTTACCTTAATGTCTGATACTGATTCCTTAGTTTCTCAACTTTCAGAATTTAGCTGTTTTCACAAGAGGAATATTTAATCTGTTCTGTAAAGAATTGAATGTTAACATGACTTCATTTAAAAAGGAAATAAATTAGTAGTCTATGAATTCAAGTTGATCTTAAAAGTAAAGATTTTTTTCTCAGTGAAACGTGTTGACAGAGTTGTTAGTTGAGAATTCACTGAAGAATACTCCGTGGATCTTATAATAAAAGGAAACTTCTGGTTTGAGTAGTTGTACTTTCTTTTCAGGCTTTCTACAGGAAAAAATTATTAAAATGTAAATAGACAAGTAATCCTTAAACAGTTAATGAAGACAGAAGGGACAGACACTGTATTTTAATTGTATTGTGGTTCCCTTACTTTTTGAAGAAATTTTTCAAATATTTTCCCAGTAAGTTGTTTTTAAGTTAAAAGTAGAAAAAAATTATATGTTGTTGTGACATATATCTGAGAATGTTTCTACTCAGATGAAAGTTTGTAATTGCAGGATTCAGTGTTACTAAATTGATGATGGAAAGATGTATCAAATAAGATAAAACATGTAAGGAGTAATTGCTTCCAGTGAGCAAATAGTTATATACACATTGTTTCTCTTTTTATCCTTCTCTGTATCATCACCTGAATTAATTTGCTTGGTTTTAATTATAAAATTATAATTTATATAAATTCACAATGATTAGGTCTACTTTTATATAAAATTATAGGTACATTATACAAATACAATTAAATTATGACTTTCCAAATTAAGAACAGAGGCAATAACATGTTTAATTATGCTCTAAATACCACATTCTTAACAGTGTTCCATTTAAATTAATTAAGTTACACACTGCAAGCTGATACAAGCATGACTGTACCAAAAAGCCAAAATTAAACTTGCAATTCTTTGTAATTTGACATACCAGTTTTAAAATTCAGCTGAAACTACCTTAAAAAAGGACTGTAACTCTATGGTTATATTTTTAATTAAAATTAGCTGGGCTTGCAAAATAGTCTTTGCCATTTACTCAAGAGCAAGGCAACCAAACTTTTCTATATGTGAGTGTTAAGAACCAAGAAATTGTCATACTTGATCAACATGAAACATTGCCTGGCCAATTACGTGGTCAATTTAAGCAAACCTTGTGAAATACAAAGTGCTTAGGGGGACAATATAGAGTATTTTCCATAGTGTGCCTTTCCCAGCAATATGTGGCTAACAGACATTCAGAACTGTTATGACACTGGAATTAAGTGTTGTTTAAATATTTTTCCGTTTCTACACTAATCGGGGGGCTTACTGCTATGGTTCATTTTATATATGCCTTGCAGTGAATCTTAATTTAATATCAGTTTCAATTGCTTCATATACGTATCTAAAGAAATAAGTATTAACTTCTCATTGCTTTCTTTTGGTTCAGATCCCATATGTGATGATAATGAGAATAATCAAGTGACAGTGAGGTTAATTGGGTGGTGGCAGTTCAAGGGAGACAGAGAGCTACTGGAAAGAGTCCAGCGCAGGGCTACAAGGATGATTAAGGAACTGAGCATCTCTCTTACGAGGAAGACTGAGAGACCTGGGGCTGTTTAGCCTGGAGAAGAGAAGGCTGAGAGGGGATCTTATCAATGCTTATAAATATCTGAAGGGAGGGTGCCAAGAGGATGAGGTTGGTCTCTTCTCAGTTGTGTGCCGCAATAGTGCGAGGGTCAACAGGCACAAAATAGAACACAGGAAAGTTCCATCTGAACATGAGGAGAAAATTCGTTACTGTGAGGATGACAGAGCACTGGAACATCCTGCCCAGAGAAGTTGTGGAATCTCCTTCTCTTGAGTCTTTCAAAACACACCTGGATGCAATCCTGAGCAACCCATCCTAGGTGAACCTGCTTTGGCAGGGCGGTTGGACTAGATGATCTCCAGAGGTCCCTTCAAACCCCTACCATTCTGTGATTCTGTAATTCCAAGGCCTGCTGAAGATAGAGATACAAATAATTTTTCTTTACCACTCAACTCTTGGTTGATACTTTCAGGGAAGTGTCCACAGTGTTTCTAAGGCATCTTACTGAGTGACAGTATGTGGTTTAAAACCCTTAATCGTATCTGTTAATTTAAAATTTATATCCCCGTATGTGTTTTGCATTTGTTGGTGCTTAATTTTATTCCTCATTTTACTGTCAAGTGGTTTGGGACTGCAATATCCTCCTGTGGTTCTTTAATCTCAGTTTTTGTTTCAGCTGTCTCACATAGTCAAGTTGTACCATCATGAACCTGTCCACCTCGATGGTTGCTTTCTAGATTCATTTAAGAAGTGTCAAATAACACAACTATTTGCATCAATGCTGTTCTCCCTACTTTGTGAAAATGATCTATGTATGGCCAATAGTTGTTCTCTATCTTTTGAAGACTGAAGAATTAAAAAAGAGAACCTTCTTAAAAGCTCTCTGAAAATATTAAATACAATACAAGTAGGATCACCTTTTAATTTCCCTAAAGCAACATCAGTTTTCATCAGAATGTCATGTATTAACAGGGTTTTTTTCATTCCTATAGGGAATATTTTGTAATTAAACTGTTCTCATTATTTGATTAAGATTTTTGTTATATCTTATCAGCCCTGTTTCTTTCTTTCTTAAGGTAATGGTGTTTGTTCATGCTAGAAATGCTACCGTACGAACTGCTATGGCTCTTCGAGAAAAAGCGAAAAACAATGGTCATATTTGTCACTTTTTGTCACCCCAAGGATCAGACTATGGACAAGCTGAAAAACAAGTAAGTGAATAATTTACACTGGTAGTCTTTAAAGTCCTAGAATTTATGCTTTTGTGAAACAATCCAAGATGGGAATAGATGAAGCATTTTTGAGCTTCTGAGAAGATATATTTTGCTTTGAAGGGATGCACGGATTTGCTGAACTGAACAGAGGAAAGGATAGAATAATGGTGAAGAAAAAGTACTGTTACTTGAACCTTTTAAACAAAAGCTGGTAATAGGTTTTGGTTTATGCAACTTGTGCTACCTGACTAATTTTCATGTGATCTGCAGCTCAGGAAGTCCCCAACCCACCAATTACCACAAGCAATTTTGGGAGAATACGTATCTACTGCCTTTTGTACTCTTGTACACACTGTAAAACAGAAATCTGTCTTAAAGTATTAATCTGACCTAGCCTGTAAATTTACCACCTTTCCAAAACCATCTTTATTCATGAATCGGCTAACGGTGGGCAATCAGAAAGCAATCTATTTTGAGAGTTAAAAGTGGGAAAGCCATTTGAATCTCACAGGGGTTTTGCTCCCTTAATCGGATCTTGTTTTAAATATGTATGTGGATCATACATTTCTAGTATTTTGAGCAATAGCCAAGTACTTGCCGGCTGAAACAGTACGTTTTTGTGCATTCTAACAGTTCTGTCTGTATGAATTGTGTTAGTTGACCTTCCAGTTTTTTTCCCTAATGTATTACATACAGAAGTAACTTGGTCCGCAACAGTTTAATTTCATTTATTCAAGAAATATGCCAGTATTTCTGCTGAGAGAATATTTCCAAAACTATTTAGTGTTGTGTGTGACATTTACATTTGATGATAGTAATTGAGGTCTAAAGATTAAAGTTAACACCATATTTGTTAATATTCCTTGAAAAATAATGTTCTGTGTTCCCAACTATAAAGCAGAACATGGAGGAGATACATGTTCACTGTATAAAGTTTAATGTATGTATAAGATACTTTCATTTACTGGCAAATGCCTTGTTAAAGTCCTGGGAATTAGAAATTCTGTGAGGGTTTTGGATTCTGTGCCTGTCTTGAGATGTAATAAATATGTTACCTTATTTTATACCTCTGAAGAGAATATGAAGCTTCAGACTTACTAATTATGAATGGAGCATAGATGTTATAGTTGGCAAATTTGAAATGTAGAGAAAATTCTGTTTTAGAAAAGTTTTTTAAAATCAGGATCAAGAATGTTCTTTCTGCTCAGATGCTTCTGGGAGCTATAATAAATATTTTAAAAACTATCCCAGGTTATGAAATAAAAGGACATCAGTTTATAAAATAGCATATTAAAAAGCTCCATTTTTTTAGTGCATGTTAGTATCTGCTGCATTATAAAAATAAAGTCATACCTAACCTGGAGATTCTCTATTTCTACTGCAACAGTGGCAATTAACACTGAACGTTTTCTTATTAGATTTCCTAAAACAAAACTAAAGCTCTTAGCTTATTAAAAATATTAGTGTTTTTTAATGCTAATACAGGCAAAAAACCATAAATGTTTTAAACTATTTGAAATACCACTGGTTATTTAGACACTCAAAGTTATTGCTGAAGAAGTTGGGAAAAATGATGTACTTATTTCTGCAGTGAGGTATCTGTCAAAGAAGTATTTGCCCAACTTGCTCTGTATTTCAATGAAAAATGCTGCTCTGTTTTTAGTTCTCCTCTTCATTCTGGGATTAAATGAGTTAGAAAGCATATTCTTATGATGATGGGAACCACACGAATGTCACAGAGAAAAGTTCTGAACCTATATGGAATACAGGTTATTGCTACCTGTGTTTGGATAGTGATTTAAGGCAGGATTTACTGCATAAATTGAGAGTGGAAGGTAAGATGTCCTATAGATTGTTTCACTGCATATCTGAAATAGCTTGTTCTTCTAAGGGTATTTATGTATCACCCTGAAATCTAGGGGGTACTGAGTAAACAGCAAATTTCCATGCTTTTTCTTCAGACCCTTACATCCCCAGCACACATATATTTGTTATGAATCCCAACATCTGTTCTAAATGAAATTTTGAATTGAGGATTGTAGGTCCAAATGTTGATCTGTGTGAAATATTGTAGAAAAGTTGACTTTGCTTTAGAAGATACTTACAGAAGTTTCTAACTTTTGTAATAAAGCAGATGGGCCTTCATTGTAATTAAAAGCAAATTATTTCTTTTGTTACATTTCATGGGAATCTTTCATCTTTTTGACTACTTTCTGCATTATTACAATATTGCCTATTTTCCCAGAAGGTGTAGGAGCTTGTATGTTATAAAATGTAACTGAAGAAGCGCAAGTGGTATTGTGAAGAACCATCATGCATACAGACAGAGACCATAGTTCTCATTATACTACCTCAGAGTCTCAGGAAGGTAAACTAATAAGTAATGATTAAAATAACTTAAATATTCTCAACAAAATTCCACTAAATGAAGTGATTATTTTGATGTTCAATAAATTTCACTGGGAATTCCCTGAAATATTTAAAAACTGTCATTACAAGAAATGTATTCATTATATAAAAGATATGATTATTCGCCATTGGAAATGCCTGAATCTTTTGACAGAAGGTCTTTAAACACAGAACAGTTTGAAGCATGTACCATTGTTAGCTGCTTTTTTTTTTTTTTTTTATGAAGATATCAATGTCTTTTAAGTAAAAAGCAGCTGAGGGAAATGGAGTTGTTCAGCCTAGAGAGAAGGAGGCTTTATGGCTCTCTACAGCTACCTGAGAGGAGGTTGTAACAAAGTGGAGGTCAGTCTGTTCTCCCATGTAACAAGCAATAGGACTAGAGGAAACGGCCTCAAGTTGTGCCCAGGAAGGTTTAAGTTGGATATTAGGAAAAGTTTCTTAACATGAATGGTTGTATAGCAGTGGAACAGGCTGTGCAGGGAAGTTGTGGTGTCACCAGCCCTGGAAGAATTTAAAAGACATGTAGATGCAGTGCTTAGGGACATGGTTTAGTGGTGACTTGGCAGTGCTGGGTTAAGGTTGGACCTGATGATCTTAATGGTCTCTTCCAAGAAAAATAATTTATGATTCCATGAAGTAATATCAGATTTTGTGGTACTAGTAAGGAGAGATACTATTTTGATTTATTTTTTAATTAGTAAAAGTACATTTGAAATCAGGGTACTTTTTTTAATAAACTTACTCAATTCCTTAAAGTAGTTGTCTTATCATCTTTAGATCATATGCTACCTGCCAAAATAACACATTCAATCAGCCATCTGTTCCCTTCTGCATGAGGGAGTGAACTGTTGGTTGCTGGAGTTTGCCCTGCTAAGGTATCCTGGTTTTGACTGACCTCTTTCCTGGCTGCTCTCCAGCTGGAGCAGGAAATCCTAGAGTCATAGTACTGTAAAAGGCATTTTAAAAGGTATACTATTCTACACTACATCAAAAGGAAGAATCAGCTGTATTTATAGTATTTCTGACTGCTTCAGAACGTAATGTGTAATATGAATGTGTTTTGATGTGCTATAATACTTCTGACTTGTGGATAGGATGTAGCAACCAGATTACCTGTCCTCAGGCATGCATTGGAAAGGACAGACAGGGAAGGGGAGGAGAAAAAGTTGTGTTCTCTGTCAGTTAGACCTTTGGCTGTGCATACCTCCACAGTGGAACTGGGCACGTGCAGCTCTTGTCTGGTTTAAGATCAGAGCAGGAAGAACTAAACAGGGAGATTGTGGTTGAGGTCTGTAATGGACCAGTTGTCCATGGGGAGGTAGTAAATATGACTTACTAGGAGCTACTGGCAGAAATCTCCTGCTGACAGGTCTTCACTTCCATGGGAGATTTCAACCATCTTCTGAGATGGCAGCAACCATCTCAGGTTATTCAGGCAACCCATGAGGTTCATAGGCTGGATTTAGAGACAGCTTTTGAATCCAGCCAAGCCCCTACCTGACTTGCTGATCAAGCAGGAAAGAACTGGAGTCAACTGTTGTCATGAATAGCAGCTTTGATTAAGTGATTAAGCTCAATATTCAGAGGAAGGCTCTGGTGGCAAACAGCGAGGGTTAGGATTGTGGTCTTGAGGAGAGCAGTCTTCGGCTTATTCAGAGAATTGCATGGTAGGATCATCTGGGAAACTTCCATGAAGCAGACAAATCTATTTGCTTTTATACTGAAGAAATGGTTTTAAAAGGGAGGAATTCACCTTTGCTGAAAGCAGTGATGACGTAGCATCATGATGCAGAAAGTGGGAAGGAGGGAGGTAATGAAACTAATATTTCAGTTTTAAGCTTAGCTTTAAATGTTGTGCTTGCAAAATGTTAATAAAATATTGCCACTGTATATGTTCCTGTGAAACGTACTTGTGACTCTAAGCAAATTCCCAAGGGGATTTTATCTGTTATGTGGGAAAACTACTCTTTTCTTTTAACATTAAATTGTAAGCTTCATCTTTTTTCAGCAAAAGCTGTAGAAACAAGTTCAGTCTGATCTGAATGGTATACACACTTCCAAGTCTCTTTAGATCTTACGGATGAACTTCAAGCATGAAAGTATAGTGTGATAAATTATGGAATCTTTCCCAATAGAATTTGAAAAGTTCTTATGAATCAGTATGTGAGAAAGATGAGGCTGAATGCAGTTACAAATAAAGCTGATTGTCTTGGAAAGCAAGATCAAGAAATATAACAGAACAAATTTATAACCAGAGACTGTTAAGAAGGAAGAGATGTAAAGACCATAGCAATGAATGAGAGTGAAGCGTGTTCTCCAGCAGAGTTCACTTAATGTTCTTGTGGCTGCCCTGAGTCTTACAATGACTATCAAGAGACAGAATAATCCATTAAGTCCCTCCAGTGTTCAGTATGTGTGTTATGCACCTTTACATAAATGAAAATTCACATTAAATTTTATTTCTTATGCAGCTAGATCTTTGGGGAAATATTGTTATCATTATTATACAAATTATATACTCCAGGGTACTTAAGGGTTTCTTAAGGGTTTCTTCATTGACACACACAAATATATTAGTAATGGAAATAATAAAAATAGAGCAAAGGCCTCTTCATATTGAAGTCTGTCAAAATATCACCAATAAATTTTCACTACATAATTCCATTTGTCCACTTTCAGAATCCAGTTAACAGTTAAATTATTTTAATTTTACTTACCATAATAATTAGATATTTTGTCAGTTCTCTCTCTGTTACCTCATAAATATTATCTGCAAAAGGAGTTTTTAAGATATAAAGGAAATCTGTGTTCTGCATTCATAGGGAAATTGTTTAAAATAAAAATGCATATCATGTATTGAAATGATTAAATCACAGCATATGTCTTTGAGGCATATTTTTATTTATATAGACTTATCACAATAACAATACTAATCAAATGAGATATATACTCATCCAAGACAGTGACTCTGCATAAACAGTCATCGGTAATCATAAAATGAGTAATATGCTAGTGACATTTTGCTGAGCAATTAAGGCTAACATATAAAGACTTATGAGGACACCAGAGATTTCAGTGATTAGAGCATGTGGGGATTTGGTATTAAAGCTATTAGTGTTCAGTCTAAATTTTCTTTTTCTTTCTTAGCAATAAATATATCTAACAGAATTGACTACAGTAACAGCAGTAATGTATGTACATCTTACCAATGGGTTTTATGATCACATGTTTTGACATAGGAACTTTCTGTACTAAAATATCTGAATTATTCCAAGTGTAACAGATAAAGACAAAAGGCACAGTGAAGTTAAGAAGTCATAGAATAGTTGTGGTTGGAAAAGACCTTCAAGATCATCAAGTCCAACCGCTAACCCATCACTACTAGGTCACCGCTAAACCATGACCCTCAGCACTGCATCTACATGTCTTTTAAGTACCTCCAGAGTTGGTGCCTCCACCACTTCCATGCACAGCCTGTTACAGGGCTTTACAATCATTCATGTGAAGAAACCTTTCTTAATACCCAGCTTAAACCTACCTGGGCACAACTTGAGGCTGTTTTCTCTTGTCCTATTGCTTGTTACTTGGGAGAACAGACCCCCACCTCTCCACATCCTTCTTTCAGGTAGTTGTAGAAGGTGGTAAGGTCTCCCCTCAGTCTTCTTTTCTTCAGGCTAAACTACCAAAGTTCCCCCAGCTGCTCCTCATAACACTTGTTCTCTAGACTGTTCATCAGCTGAATTGTCCTTCTTCGGACACACTCCAGCTCCTCATTGTCCTTCTTGTAGTGAGGGGCCCAAAACTGAACACAGTATTCGAGATGAAGCCTCACAAGTGCCAGGATCACTTGCTTAGTCTTCCTGGCCACACTGTTTCTGAGACAAGCCAGGATGCGGTTGGCTGCTTTGGCCACCTGGGCACACTGCTGGCTCATATTCAGCCAGCTGTTGACCAACACCCCCAGTGTTTTTTCTACTGGACAACTTTCCATCCACTCTTCCCCGGACTTGTAGTGCAGAACTTGACCTCTTTGAACTTCATATCATCGGCCTCAGCCCACCCATAAAGACTGTCCAGATCCCTCTGTAGAGTCTCCCTACCTTCAAGCAGATTGACACACCTGCCCAACTTGGTGTTGTCTGGAAACTTACCAAGGGTGCCTTCAATCCTCTCATATAGATCATTGATAAAGATATTGAAGAGAACAAGCCCTATATACCGATATAAAGAGGGTTTTTTTTTTTTTCCCTTAACCTCCTGTTCCCCCTCCGATAAACCCATCCTGTAATTAACACCCATAAATAATCCATTAATAATTAACACCTAATGCTAGAATAGCACTGTCTGAAGCCTGTGTAATACACATCTTCATTCAGGTTACCTGAAAATGTAGAAATTTTGTCCTTCACTAATAACTCTAATGAGTTACTCTTCACTATAACTCTAATACTGGAGAGATTTACTGGCTAAGATAAGAACTTCAGTACCACATAGCTGTAGAGAAAAAGACTGTAGGTGTGACTGTGAGCAGAAATTACAACTGTTCACTTTTATGCTATTAAAACTGTCAGGGGAAAAAAAAAAAAAAACAAACAAAAAAACCCACCAAAACATAGTTATTGAGACCAAGTGTGGTTCTGAACAGAACAAGTCAGAGTTCAAGAAACACTGCAGAGACACGCTAATAGACTCATAGTTTTTGTGGCCAAGAAGGACCAGCTGTTATGAATCTTTATAATGCGATGTAGAGAATGGAGCAAAGTCTGAATTTCTCTTTGAGCTCCAGCAATGATTTCTAACATTTATGTAGCTTTGATGTGTGTTATTCACAGAATGTTAGGGGTTGGAA
>NW_008599795.1:0-1158 GCF_000691845.1 Merops nubicus
GACACAGGACTCGAGGTGCAGTCTCACGAGTGCCAAGTACATGATTACCTCCCTACTCCTGCTGGTCACACTGTTTCTGACACAGGCCAGGATACCAATGGCTTTCCTGGACACCTGGGCATCCACCAACACCCCCAGGTCCTTTTCCACCAGGCAGCTTTTCAGCCACTCCTTCCCAAGCCTGAAGTGTTACCTGGAGTTGTTGTGACCCAAGTGCAGGACCCGGCCCTTGGCCTTCTTAAACCTCATACAATTGACCTTGGCCCATTGTTCCAGCCTGTCCAAATCCCTCTGCAGAGCCTTCCTACCGTCAAGCAGATTGACACTCCCACTTATTTTCATGTCATCTCCAAATTTACTGAGGGATGTCCCTGAAAATCTACAATATATTGATGACATCATTGTGTGGGGCAACAAAGCAGAAGCATTCAACAAAGGAAAAAGAGTAGTTCAGATTCTTCTGAGAGCTGGGTTCGCCATAAAGAAAAGCAAGGTCAAGGGACCTGCACAAGAGATTCAGTTCTTGGGAATAAAATGGCAGGATGGACACCATCACATGCCTATGGAAGTCATCAACGAGATAGTAACTAGTTCTCCAGCAGCAAACAAGAAGGAAACACAAGCTTTCCTAGGCCTTGTGGGGTTCTGGAGAATTCATATTCCAGGTTACAGTCTACTTGTGAGCCCTCTCTATCAAGTAACCTGAAAGAACCACCAGTTTGAGTGAGGTCTTGAGCAACAACAAGCCTTTGAGCACATGAAACAGGAGATACCTTGTGCAGTAGCTCTTGGGCCTGTTCGGACAGATCCAGCTGTGTATCACAGTCCACTCCACTCAGCAAATGCGTGATAGTTCATTTACTGTGATCTTGAAGCGCAAAAAAGCCAAAGAGGCATTTTACTTCAATCTAACAGTGAAACTTTATTGTTTTGCCCATGAAGTGATATGCAATAGGTAAAAGAGTGACAGGAAAGGTAAAATAAAGAGGGGAAAGAAAGTGATAGCTATGACTGCAGGTTCAGTGCAGTCTCGCCTGGTCCCAGGTCCAGGCAGTATCCCACTGGTCCTTCCAATCGTTGTGATCCTCCGTAGGGAAAACTTCCAAAGGTCGGTTGCTAAGAAATCATCTTCTATGCTAGGTGATGCACCTTGCTCCT
>NW_008599795.1:1527-1771 GCF_000691845.1 Merops nubicus
GTAGGCAATGGAAGACTCTTGTCAAAAGTTTAGCCTAAGTTTTGGGTTACCTTATTGTCCAAGCTTCTGATGACAAGGTGTTCTGCCAATGGCCAGGCCCAACAAAAATGATAGCACCAGCAGAAAGAGAATACAATATGCAGACTGTAATGTAGACAAAAATGTTATGATATGAATGACCGCCGGGGGTACAAACAGGTCAACCAGCTCATACATGATCGACGCCACCCCCAACAATCCCACA
>NW_008599795.1:2160-2601 GCF_000691845.1 Merops nubicus
AGGCAAACTCACCACCTCTTTATGAAGGGCTGTAGGAATCACCCATATGTCAACCTTATTTTGGGGCTTGGGGTTTAAACCCCAGCATTTCAAGGAGGTATGGAGTGCTACTGTCCAATATTTCCACACTTTTCCCTCTCAGCCGAGGCATCTGGGAACCAAGCACTGATTGACTGATCTGGGGAAAAAGGAGGGGGCACCTCAATGACTGAGGCAGGTTTATCTTGGCTGCTGTCCAGGCTCTCGGTTTCTTGTATAGCTATAGTTTTTAAAGCTCCTTCAGTTATTGTGAAGATGTTACAATAATGTTCAATCTGGGCATACCACTTTCGTACCGAGGCTCTCTGGGCCACCCCGTCAGGGGGTGGGGTCCCGGTAGTGACTGTTTTTATAACTTTGAATGGGCCTCTTAATACGATTGGTTGTTGTCGTGTCATTTTC
>NW_008599795.1:2717-3252 GCF_000691845.1 Merops nubicus
GCCAGATGTGTATGGACAAACCCGATGAGGCAAACCCCCATTCCACCTGAAAGGGGTCTGTAGGGTGGATAGGACCAAGGGCTTGGTGGGCTGTTGCTTCAAAAATTAGCAATTGCATAGCTTCTTCCTGAGAAGCAGACCATTCCCATTTTACCCCTTTTCTCAGCAAATCTCAGCAAAAGAGGTCTAGCAATGACAGAAAAAGCCTGGGTTGTCTTTTGTCCAGAACACCAATAATTCTAAAGCATGCTGCAGATCCTTTTTTAACTCAGGCATTTTAATCTGATCTAAGGAGGTGAGGGTGTTGATATGATAAAAACAGCGAGTTTGTCCTCACAGCAGGGAATGGGGGGGAAAACACTTTGTGGAGAGATACAATCACCAGTGCTCCAAGGTGATAGCCTGGCCACTTTACATACAAAAGAACCAAGCAGGAACCACCTGGAGACTTGAATGAATTTAAACAAACCTAGATATCTACCTCAAGACATTTACATAGCCTAAACCTCTGAACTTTGGGAACTAGTACGCATGC
>NW_008599795.1:3467-3721 GCF_000691845.1 Merops nubicus
AGCCCCCCCTGGGATATGCCCGTGGACTCTCCCTTTATTCGAATAAAGTATATTTTACAGGACTCCTCTGTCTCCTATTGGAACATCTACCTCTGGCAACGGCATTTTCCGCACAGTGTCTAGTGGGATACATCATCCTTCTCTTCCACCATATTCCCCAAAATTTCACTTCTTGTGAGGGTTTTTTCTAGTGGGATACATCATCCTTCTCTTCCACCATATTCCCCAAAATTTCACTTCTTGTGAGGGTTTTT
>NW_008599796.1:0-836 GCF_000691845.1 Merops nubicus
AGGAAAAGCTATTCATCTTTCTAAAGGTAAACAAAACAAAAACCAACCCCAAAAAAAGCCAAACCAAAACCAAAACAACAACAAACAAACCCAAACCTACCATGGCTTGGAGATTATAGGAACAAATGCTTCATATTATACCTAGCTGAATTTGTTTATACAGGCATAAAATGTTATCCTTCACACTTTGCCTTGGTCTCACTTGTTTAAACACTTATTCCTCTGCAAAGCACAAGATGTTGAAAAATATGAGCTTCTGATGCTCTTATACCCACAGTGGTAGAGAAAGAGGAATTCCCTGCCCTTCTACAGAGGAACTTCCACCATTCCCCATTTTACCCCTAACTTGCCAGCTGAATGTCACCACAGGTGACAGTGGGAACAGGAACACCAGTAACCTCGTAAAGAAAGAGCTGGGTTCCAACCTGCAGCTGGCTGAGCAGATCTTCATGTTGGTGCTTTAACTCCAACCATGGCACCTCTGTGAAGCAGGGATCCCCAGTGTAGCCCTGGAGGTGATCTTCCTGGCTCTTCAGCTGATGAAATCTGGAAGTTAACTCCTCTGCTTTCTGCAGGAGGTCAGCATAGCTTGTCAGCTGAGCTTGCTTCTCCTGCAAACCAGGCTGAAGGGAACAACCTATCTCCTGTTGCTGTTTCTCCAGTTCAGTTAGAGCCAGTCTCAGATCTTCTTTGTTTTGCTCATATTGTTCCCTGTTGAACTGAAGTCGCTCGTGAGGGCTAAGAAAAAAATACTGTATTTAATAGTATAAAAAAAAAATTATTCATTACCTAGAAAATGTCAAACTGTAAACAAGTCAACCATCAGAATGAACTTG
>NW_008599797.1:0-6075 GCF_000691845.1 Merops nubicus
CCTTCCCCTCCCTTAATTCACCACTTCTGCAGTTTTCTTGCCGGAATATGGACAAGTAATGTAGGAAACATATTATGCATGCAGAGGAATACAGCTGACATTAAACTTACAGCAAGAAAACTATTCTACTTCAATACTTTACTCCATATTATGTAGCAGATGTGGAGTTGAAGTAGCCAAAGAAAAAAAACTGTGTAGTATAGAAAAAAGCCTATCATATACCAGTAATTAAATGTGATTTTTTGTGTTTCTGTTTTAATCAGAGATAGAAATATGTGGTAATTTTACAATAAATTAAGAACACTTGACTTTGGAATGTGCAAACTAATTTTACCTTCTTTTTTTTCTACAATAATGTTGCAAGTTTCTTAAGCTCTAAAAAGATAGATCTTTTTCTTGACCACTAGATAGGTTTTAAGCAATTTCCATGCTTTTCAGGGAGTGAGATTAATAGCTTTTATTTTCCAAGTGTAAGAATCACACAAAAAGATCTTATAAGGCAACATATAATACCAGTGAATATCTACGGACCCTTGAGTGAGAGGATGATGGATGGGGCAGGCCAAGGTCCTAGTCTGTGGATGACATGATGCCTTGAATGAGTAATACATGTGAGATGGCAGCCTCATCTGTGGAGTTAATAACTAAATTGTGAAGGGCAGGTGGAATTAGGAAATGCATCATCTGCTCGTAAAAGATCTGGCAGGCCTCCAATGATTTGCTGACTTCTAAGGTTGATCATGCAGGTCTTAGTGGCTGGAAGATTTCAGTAATCCTTAATTTATTAGTCATAATGTTGTCTGGTCTGGATATACTTGCTCAACAGATCTGGGAAAAGTTTTTACTTCAATACCGCAAGAATGACTGCTCCCCTCACCCCACTCTCCTTATCCAAGACAACGCGTGGACTGTACCATAGTCAGAATGGGTATTAGAAAGTTAGATTAGAAAGTAGCCAAGGAAAAAATCATAGCTCAACAGTGTGATGAGCAAATGACAGAATAATAAGGGAGAGGCTTAGCAGCATTAGAAAGTAATGTGGAAGTAGCTATAATTCTGTTGGCTTCATTGCCTCTTGTTCGCTTAAGAACATTCAGTGGCCATATAGGTAGTAGTATACATTATAAACTATTTTAAAATATTTTTTTGTATATTTAAAGTCACTTGGGTTTGTGGGGAAGGCACATGCCCAATAATTATGTGTAGCAGATGTAAAAATGAATGCTTATTTTATCCAAAGGGAACAAAGCTGATATTTCACTGAGTATCTCTAGTTAACAGATAATGCCAATAGAATAGGATGTTATCACAGGATAATGGTCTCCTGCTGTGTGATAAGTGCTGAGCTGAAACCACAATGTTTATTTTCAAGGCAGGGGACATTGATCCTGTGACAACTTTCTATTTCAATGACATTCTTGCTATTACATTAGTTTGATGCACTTATGACCGTTTTGTTTAGCGAGTATTATTTTAGTAAAGCAGCAGCTGCTTATTGTGTGCCTATTCAATACACTAGATACAGTCTGACTGACTTCAAGAAAAGAACTAGTGTGATAAGTATAAAAGGTATAGATTTTTATTTTAAAAAAGGGATTCTTCTCCTATGAATGAGGTGCTTGATTTTAAGTTTTTCTTAATCTCTGCTACAAAAAAGGATTGTTTACTTTGCAGGATTGCCTTTTGGTGTAATTCTGACGAACAAGATTTTCTTCTTGAAAAAATAAAAATAAAAATAAACTAAGAATGAATATTGCTTTGCAAAACCTGATCCACTGAATATTTGAGCCTTTCACCTGGGAGCTTTTCCCAGGTGAAAACTGGTAATTTGTTCTTTGGAGAAAAACAAAATGAAAATGCTTTCAGTACTGGAATTACTATTTTGCTATTCTGGAGTAGACTATGTAACACATTAAAAACAGAAAGCAGATTAATTCCCAAGAGTAAACCAGCCTTTTACTGTAAAACACTTTCACTGCAAGCCACGGAGTAAAGTTCTAGCATGCACTGTCTCTCTTTTTTACATTCCTGAATATTTTAGTGTCATTACCAAAGCTGAACTTTTAATTTTTTTTTGTACTTCGTTTTACCTTGCAAGAGAAGGCAAAAGACAATTTTTTCACTACATTGAATTTTAGGCCTTGGAAGAGGTTCCATACTAACTCAGTTGTTTTGCATGGCTGAAAGATAGAGCTTAGTGAACAAACATCATTTAGCCTTCAGGAAAAAAAAAATCTCATTTGAGTAGAAGCTAAGGAAAGCCCTACTTAATTTTTCAAAATTGTCATCCGTTTCATGTGAATAGCAGTGAAAAAAAAAGAGGGAAGAAGAGAATAAAAGAATCTGATCCATATTGTCACTGGGGTAAAATGCTTTTCTGCAAACGTAATATCAACTACATTCAGCAGTAGTCCTATTGATTTTAATGGGTCAAAGTGTCTGATAATACTTTATTACACTGTAAATGGACTGTGAGACTGTGACCTGGATGATCTAATGGTAAAGCAGAGGACTTAATTATTTCTATTTTCTTGTCACTGCAGTAGTTCTACACGGCACATTTATGAAAACATGGGAGGAAGAGTGCATGCATTTGTACATGTGTGGGACAAAATGAAGGAAAAGTAATTAGGTGGAACCTTCCCACACACAGTCAGGATGCACAACATCATGTTACATTTTATTAAATTAATTCCTTATAAAATCATTGTGAAAATATTAAGATTTCTTACTTTGGAAGAGCACTGTATTAAGCAAATTTCAAACTACAGACATAGGTTGGATATAGGCTAGCTACAGTGTCTGATGGTAATCAAAAAACTTCTGATTCAAAATGAGTAAGAATATATTTGGTGATTTTTCTTTCAATTCCAGACCAGAGACCAGAAAAAGATTTTTCTCATTCCAGCATTTCTGCTTACTTTTCTCCTTGAAATCCATAAAATGATACAGAAAACACTTTGAAATCTGCAGAAAGACTGACTTTGGTGTAAGAGAGGGATGAAGGCTGGATTAGGTAATGTTCATATATAAATCATAAGCCAAATTTTCTACTGATGAAAGTATTTTTTATTTATAGCAACTGAGAATCTGTATAGGTTTTTTTTATAGATGATCACTTTCTTTCAGGTGTGAGTTATCTTATACAGCTGCAGAAAGTCCACCATTTCCTTTCAATGAGAAATCTTTTCAAGGGCTGGACAATGATTATCAAGGGCTATTCTACAACATATAAGGAGGATTAAAATTCTGATTGCCTTTGGTTTGGTTTGAGTTGATGGAGATAATAACGTGGGAACACTTTAAGGTGAAAAAACAGTTTTAGAGGACAATAGACCTTTGAAAAAATCTTAAAAAAGGAGATAGCCTGGATTCAAATACTTCTAGGCAGTCGGAGGATTATTTGAACTCTCTAGTATTGCCATGTATGCATTAAGAATCACATTAAAAACATCTCAGGTGACAGATGGGGTGTATCAAGGTCTGATGAAACTGCAACTATGGAATAAGAGTCCTAAAAATTGGATTTTTAACTGGTAAGAGGTGTTTTATGGTGAAATGAGAAATTATTCTTAGGCTGCTGACAATATCAATGTACAAGTCCTTCTATACATGAAATTCCTATAGACAGGATGAGTGATATAAAAAAAAAAGTCTTGGATTTGCTTATTAAATCCCTTACATTTCTTTAGACTATTAGATCTCATCAGTCTTCCTCTGTACCACAGAGAAACTGTGTGAATGGAGATAAATCTTGTCCAGATGACATTGTCCAAGTATGCCTTCTCCTAGGAGTAAATATATGGCTCTGTGACACAGAAGTATTTCACTGCCTTGACCTGTTTTGAAGGTATAACAGGAGTTCTGGAGAGACCCAAAGAGACAGAAGGTCTTTTCCAGACTTCCTGTAGGAAATAAATTCTGTAATATTTCTCATGAAGGTAACAGGCCTTGTCTACATTCTGTGGAACATGGAAATTGAATGACAATAAAAAAATCTCTAACCACCCAGCATTGATTCCTGAATGCTGTAATATGTTGATGATAACAAAGCTCATTTCATCTGTGAAATGGTCAACAAAGTTTACATACAGGTAAAAACCAGTGTCAAATGATAGTGATAATTAGGATCTGGACAGGTTTTTATCCATTTCACATCCTTTAAATAGGTGTCAGTTGAAAGCAAAGCTGTCATTAGTGCCGTGTCCTATACTGATTCCATCTGAGTTGCGCTACTCTTGGAACAATTTGTGAAGGATGCTGCAATATACAGAAGCTCTCAGGGGTGCAATAAGATCCACAGCTTGAACAAAAATGGAAGGGAGAAACCAGAGCAAATCGATTTGGGTCTTACTCTTAGCACAGACAACGAAAAAGAGTGAGGTAAGCAAGACTTGGCCACTGTAAGTGTATTTGTGTGAGGTGGTTGACCCTGAGAACAACTGTGAAGTCCTATACCATGAAGTACTGCAAAAAGAATCATCTGTCTAAGAAACAGTCTGCTTATCAGAGAGGTGAACTAATTTAATACTGATAAAAATGACATATCAATCTAACAAGATACCTGTCAAATTTATCTCTCTGTTCACTTCCTTATCTGGAATATGTGTCGTAACCCTATAGATAAAAAGAAAGACATAAGAGAATAGTTGGAAATTAGCCTGATTTGTACCCACATGCTTTCATTTGCATCCGCTGTCATCAAGTGATTGACAGCATAACATAAATCAAGACTTTTTTTTTTACTTATTAATATAATATGAACTGCAAAAAGATTAAAGTCTCATTTACATAACCTGAGATGAAAGGAGGTGAAATATTATAATTATCTTTTCAAGCTAAATTTGCATTGCCATTTAAAATTAACCTATGCAAATGACAGGTTAAACCCCAGGAAAGCTCCAGGTCTGTTTGAAAAAAAAAAAAAAGAAAAAGTCAATTTCCAATCACGAGTGTGTTTTTGTGCTAGTCATTCAATTAGTCACTTGGATCCATAAATATGTGCCAATGTTGTGAAATTTGTATTTTTTTTTATTTGCTTTGTTTTGTTCCTGGCTTCTAGCCCCCAAAAGATACTTGGGTTGTGAAGTTTCCATCCTTATTTGCATTGAGTAGCACTCTAAATATTGCAAGCAGTATCTATACAATAATGTGGTGTGTTGTTTAGCCTGAGTGAGGATAGTTAAGCACAATTATATTCACAAGTAAACTGAAAATCTATTTTTTTTTTTTTTTTTTTTTTTTTACAGTTCACAAGTGTATGGGATGACTATGGTAAGATTTACACAAGAAACCAGACATTTTTTTAAAGGATCCCACTCCTGTTGTGAACTGGAGAAGAAGTGAGATAGATATATATTTATTTTTTCCCCTTCCCAGCGGAAGTTCAGGTTCAAGAACATATTAGCTAAGGACTTTCATTAGACTTTGGTTTATACCAAGCAATTGGGAATATCTGACACACTGCAATCATGTCAGATGTTTCCTTGCCAAATCATGCTACAAAATTAAGAGGAGGGGAAGGGAAATAAAAAGGGAGAGAATTATTCAGATAGTAATGAATGGAATATTGCTTGCTGAAATGAAAGACTGAAGCTTTTAATTTAGTTTGACACAAAAGATTCCATTCACTATGAAATAAAACATTTTGTTCTGAGATGCTTGCAAGAAATTAAAGAAAATGAGACACTAGAGTCAAAAACTGACACAGGGAAAACCCTACCCTTTCAAAACAAGACCTATCTCTACATAGTATTAGAGACTTGACTTTTGTAGTACTACTATGTTTGGAAGGGCAATTAACTCCCATTTTCCACCTTGTTTTGGCACTGCTCAACTATCCATGCTATTAAAGTATCTGAAGTTCCTCTTTGTTTAGTTCCACTTTTGTAGGATGCTTTCATGGTCACAATGGGTACACATGGCTATGCAGATATCAGAGAGAGAAAAGTTCTTTATAAACAAACTAAAACAGTGTCTGTGTATATGGAGAAGAAATGAGCCTTTCTACCCACCAGAAATATTATGTTTGACACCCAGCCTCCCTAGGGCTGAATATGCATGTAACTGTAGGGA
>NW_008599797.1:6106-52359 GCF_000691845.1 Merops nubicus
CTTGGTGTGGAGGGTAAGGTATTGCTGGCCATCTGAGAATTCGCATCAGGTGCCAAGCATTTATCAACAAGCATTTATCTTTTAGGACTACAAACAATGTAGTTCTTACTCTGATTATTTTTGACACTTGGTTATCAAAAATTCTGTTGCACTTCTGATCTTAAAACTTAGAAGCAATCACCTGAGGTGTTACAGTACTGAGGTGTCATCCTGATTTGTTGGCACTTTCTATAAAGCATCTCAGGCCGGATGTTACAGAGCTGCTAGTGGCTAGGTTTGAAGAGGTGGGAGGAATGCCCTTTGAATTTCTGCTTTAGCAGCCCTGGAATGCTGAAATGCTCCACCCTAACTCCAGGTCTTGGGAGGGTCAGGTGAAACTAGCTTTCCTTAAGAAGCTAAAATATAAAGATGAAAAGATTTAGTGGCTTGTATAGTTCATTTGCCCATAGGAAAGGGCAAAGAAAGGGCAACTGCAGGCATTTGCCTGAAACTCCTAGCTAGCCACCATAGAGAGTAAGGGAATAATTGCTTCTCTGTACCATTACCCAGCAAGAAGGGAGGTCTGCTTACAAGGTTTAACTAAAGAAAGCCTTTGGCACATCACTTTAAAGAATATCCTGCTGAGAGTGGAGTTTCCAAGTTCTGTACCTTTTATCACTGATACTTCATTGATTTGATAAAATGATCTCATGATGCTTTTGTGTCATGTTTTTTATCTGGTTTGGTTATTTTTTTTTTTTCCTTGTTTAATGATTGTTATGTTGAAGAACTTTTGGTGATATTATAACTTTTTAAGATGGCAAATCCAAGATTAATTCTGCCCCAGATAACCTGGATTTCAAAAGTCTGGGTGCACCCACAACCACAATACAGTGGCATGCAAGGTGCCCAAATGAACCCTGAATGTGTTATGTTACATACCTTAAGAATGACAGGTGAGATAATGTGCTCCCATAAGGCTAATATCTTCTGCTGATAATTAAGAGTATTTGTGCTTGCCATAGATTTTTATAAAGATTATGAAAAGGCAAGGTCCACCTTGCAAGAGGTTTTTCTGTTCAGTGTACTGAGGGTTTCAGTAATATGTCTGTTGCTTCCAGATCACAAGTGTCTTGCATTTAGCCAGACTGAGTAGAGAAAGTGAAAAAAATATGGATGCATTTAAATCTAGTGTGCATATAGCCATCAGTCCAATTACATTGCATATTTCTGAGTTTTTGAAAATTGAACCGTTTATCAGAAAATGATATCAATGACGAATCAAGTCCTCTAGCACCTGTTGGAGGTATACCAAGAGAAGTTACTGAGGTGGATTGTACATCCATGCTGTGTCTTCATCTTTCTTTTTAAAATCTTTTCTAATGAGTGAAATGATGTACTCTCCAGCAACATGCATGGTGCAGCTTGCTATTATTGCAGACTCCATGCAATGTTTGAGGTATCTACATAATTTACACATGAATTTGAGCTTTGGGAAGGAAGCACATTTCCAGTTATACAGAAAAAGATTTTTTTTTCTCCAACAAAATTAGAAAGACAGAATACTTAGTACCTGGCCTCATTGTCTCTTACTAGCCCTTTAGTAAATACTTTCCTTAGCAAGTCATGACAGTAGACTCTCCTTTAGTCCTTTACATTGTGCTTGTAAATGACTAAACCTTGTGCAAATAATCAGAGTAAGGAAAAATGATCCTTACCAATAAATGCTGCAGTAAAAGTAACAATAACAAGTGCAAAAATTTTCCTCCAAGTGTTTGCCTGTCAGTTTCTGTGAGCTGTGTGCGTTGCCAAATTCTGTTTATGTTGGAATCAGTTGTAAAGGGTAATAGTGAAACCACTGAAGAATGGACTGACTGGCATGATGGTTTAATCACACTTTTATTTCATAATAGGTTGAAATATTGAAATATTTAATTCCATAAAAAAGATAGGAATATTCATTATTAATATTCATTCACAAAAATTACTTGCAAATAATATAGAATTTTCTTTTCCATAGCGACTTTTTTGCTTAGGGTTAATTTCCAGAGGGTCTGCGTTTTATTCTTTCTGTAGTCTGAAACATTTTAATTCTGAATGTATTTGCAAGCATGATCATAGACCATCAGCAGCAAAGGAGGAATACATTCTCTGGGTTATCTCTTCAGCACTGTGTACACAATATGTCGGAATCTGGAACTTTCAGATTAATTACTAGTCCTGGCGATGCTGTATGTGTTTTGTTGCCCTTCAAGCTTCCAATTAATATTCAGGCAGTTGTGAAGAGAGCATAATTTGGTGATTTTCAGTTTATTCTTCCAGGGAATAAACAAGAGAGGAGAATACATATGTCTCTTTTATTGCAGCTCAGAAACAGTTGATAAAGTTATGTCTGCAACTGTATACAATCAATGTCAGTCAGAGTACAACTTTATTGAAGTTTTTTTGAATTTACATAACTTTCAGCACCATTGCATATATAATTTATCATGACGATGCAGTATCGTTGTAGGGTATTTATAAGCTTTGTGCAGCAGGGCAGAATTTCAAACTTGGTCCTTCATTAAATTTTAATTCAATAACGTTAGCTAAACTAGGTGAGCACTGATAGCAAGAACACCAAGAGCTTTACCAGTCCTTTAAATGAAAATGCTCTCTGTGTTCAGTGCCTCTGCAACCCTGTGGGACAAAGTTTAATGTGCTCATGAAAATGTGTTTACCTTTAGTGTGCTCACTAAGTTTTTCTTCCAAACATATTTACCAGACTATGGCATGATGTTACAGCCAAATGGGTGCAGATTTGAGGTATTCCAGTAAAAAATAATTTAAAAAATCCTGTGGATTTTGCTTGGAAAAGGAACCGATGAGGAAAAACTAAGTTTTTTTCTGCATTTCCCATTCTTTCAGTTTGTATCACTTTCTATAGCCATAGATCAAATAAGATCTGATTAGTGGAAAACCATTTCCAGTAATTCTAATCAAATAATGACAAATAAAGTTAATTCAAGAGTTAACCATGGTTGTGAAAATAACTTCAGTACTTGAGAATAAAGTGTGATGGAATGGGGCAATACCTGAAAACCTGTTGCTGATTTTCCTCAGATTAAAGTAAAAGTAAAAAAACCGTTATAATCCTGAACTTACAATAAAATGCTTTGTATAGGTTCTCGTACTGATGCTGAACTCCAATAGTAACACTGAGGGATTTGTTTCAGGACTTGAGATGCCCATTTCATTTAATGAATTAGTGCTTGCCTGTTTTGTTTTTCCAATGGTGATATGGATCATCCTCCCTGAGAAGAGCTGTTACACCTTAGTTGGTGGATTCTTGTCTGAAAAAAAAGCAGTTTGCATACCTCGTGTATTTTGTAACAAAGCTGTTGGTTGTCTCGGTTAGCAGGCTCTGAGAGAGGAGCCATGAGCTATTGCAACACTTCGGACAAAAGTGCTAGGTTTTGATTTTGATAGGAGTCATTCCAGCGATATTGGAGGCTTTGGTGAGGCTGGGAATTCAGCCCTTACTTTCTTTAGCTGGACGTCCAAGCACCATGGCTTTTTGAAAACTTGTGCTTGATTACACAGATGTTCTGATTCCTAAAACTGTGCTTTCTGTATTCTTTTACAACCAGGAATGCTTGAGGGAATTGTTTTTAGTTTTTGGTATAGAAAAGATGATCTGTTTCCAATGGTGCCCCAATATCAATAAGGATAAAGAGTTCATTATTGAAACACATGTCACTGGAAACTGCTGAGAATAGGAGATAAGTAACTGATCTTATACCCATTGAAATAAATTCCTTAAAAAGTCAATTTCTATTGGTTTTGATATGTCCTAGACAAAGCCTCATGTGAATAAAAGATCTTTTCCAATCTATTTCAGTCATACTTGGTGTCGTCACTGGAAATAGTACTCTTTCCGGATGCAGTAGACTTCTTAATCTCCTAGAACTGTGGATATTCTATAGCCTGTAACACTGCTCTTGCTTACTAATATGTACAATTTTTCACATTAAATACTCCAAGATTATGTAGAACATTAAATACAAGAAATGCTTTTCTGAGAGTGAAAGGAAAAAAAAAAAAGCTTAAAGCTTTCCCTTCTCCAAACCCAAACCTCCCTCTTCTGTGCTAGAAATAGAAACTGTGATGAGAAGTGACATTGTGGCTTTGAGACTTTCTTTGGGCTGCAGACAAAAAGGAACAAAGTTAACCTTGTTATATTTTTCCTTCCATAGCCTGAAGAAGGCCACATGGCTGAGATTTCACTTCTCATTTCTATTTCCTGGGTATATTTTGTCATCCTGAGAAATCCAAGAACGAATTTTATAGCTATGTGTTGATCCAGCAGCTGGTTTGTTTTTTAAATGAAAATGTTATCTGTTTATTATTCAGATACAATTTTAAGCAGTTTTGCTCAATGTATTTGAATTCAAAATCCTATTAAAGATGCAATATTCCTCTGCTACTTTGTTCCCCACTGTGCTGATGTTCAGTTTCTCCATTTTAGGTAGAAATATAATATTCTATATCTGTTCAGGGTGATGTAATTTCCAGCACTGAATTACCAGTCATTGGACAGTCTGTTCACCTTCCTATCATTGAAATTTTGTGTTCGTACATATTTCTCTCCACATGTACAAAATGCATTATTAGTCTGGCTATTTTGCAATTGCTTTACAGCAACAATTTCTTTTTAAATCTAGAAGACTTATCCCTTTGCCTCCTACCATCTGATGGAAGTCAGGAGAACTGCTGAGTTAAGATAAACACCTTCATTTTGTGGTGGAGAGGGGAGGGGGATGAGGAGGAAAATGTTAATTTGTTTTAAAGTTAAAAGTACTGACCCATGCACTGAAGATAAGGATATCTAATTTTAAATCTTCCATATCTATTGTAATGTCTAATTGCATAGTTAAATGAGCTGTAAAAGCAGAAATGCTGCTGTAACCTCTAAACAATTTTACACAGTTCTAGAACATTTGAGATAACAGAAGAAAGCTTAAAGAGGTTTTTCTCTTCTAGTAATACTAGTACTTCAGAGGACAGAGTTTATTGAACAAGAGAGGCTTTCTGCTTGGACAGCACTTTCCTGTTACTCTGGACACACTTTAAATTTAAGGAGGCAATTGAATGCACCATGTGGGCTATGGACACTCTAAAAAGGTCCAAAATCATTAGTGGATGTGTCACTCAGTGCTCGGTTCTCATCTTGGATTGATGTAATGCTGGAATAACTTGATTGGCTTCAGTAACTTTATTCTAAATTAACATAATTGCTATCATAATTATTCAGCCTACAGAAGCATCTGGAGCCCCTAACTAGGTCAGGGCACAATTTCACTAGGCTCTCTGCATTACACAGGCACATACACAGATTAATGTGTCAGAGAACTTTATACATAGACTGCTTCTATCTGAGTTCTTCACTTTGGGCAAAATAAAACAATGGAGAGGTGAATTCACTGGTCTGAGTGCTGGCCTTTGCCACTGGCTTCACAGAAAATGCCACAGACTTTCTGAGCCACTCTTTCTGGAAGGTAGTAACAGCAGTGCTTCTCTTGTTTTATGAGAATAAGTGCATTTAAGATTATGAAGTGCTCAGGCACCATGGTAATGGGGTTGTGTAAGCATTGTAGACAGGCAAGGTAAACTAAATCCAGTTGTTCATGCTTTGTAGCCCTTAATGACAGATATTTCAGAAGAGTTTCTTATGTCCTGCAGATGAGCTATTCAAGAATAGATGATTTTTGACTACTGAGGGGTAAAAAGGAAAGTACCAAGTAACTGTAAAATGATACCTTTCTAGAGATTGTAAAAGAATGCAAGTGTAATAGCAGCAATGATTGTTTCTAAAGTTAAATGAAATCACAACACTGTCTTTACAAAGTAGGAATCACATACACGTGTGTAGCACATCATGTTTCCTGTGAATATAAGGTGTGAATTTTTGTTCCTACTCAGAAGCCTGAGTCTAGTGATGCTGTAGGCAAAAAAAAATAATTTATCTAAAAGCACACTATGCATTGTTCCTTAACTCTGCCCTATCTGAATTGTCATTAGTTTGTTGTGCCTAGCAAATGAAAAGTACTAGGACAGGAGCTGAGTGGTAGTTGCACCAAATTAATTTGGGATTCTGAAGTATCTTAATGTTCTTAGGGTGACTGCCTTGAGTGGAACTAGGATATAATTTCAAGACATTTGAAGATGATCTGATTAAACCTTCTTTATATTTCCCCTGTTATCAAGAATGACAGATTCTGTCAGAAAGAACTTCCCAGATTTTATGCTTTCAGGGTCTTTTTACTAAAAAGGAAAATGAGTTATGGAGAGAGAAAAACTTATTTGCTACTTTTTCTTTTTTCCACCAAGATTAGAATGGTTTCAACCAGCTCTCCTAATAGTATATCTTAATACCCCATGTACTAGTACTCAGATAAGTACACTTGTGTAACCATTATTAGAGTGACCCAATACATTGTGATCATTCATATATCTGAGTTAAGTAAAGAAGTCTTTTTGTCTGCTTTTTAGTTATATGGAATCCAGACTTAGAACAAGTTCCTTAACAACCTTCTGTAGCAGTGCTGCCCCATGTGGATTCTGGGCCCAAATGAATATATTCCCCAAGCAGAAAGAAACTTTTTGGTAAAGGAGAGAATGAAATTTGTGTCCATTCAAATTTTATACCAGTGTTTCTTTACTGAGTAGGTTTTTTTTTGGCTGCAGACTCCCAGCCACTTGAGTTAAACTTAGGATGGCCCAGTGCTGTAATAGAAATTTTGGAATTACAGGAATATGCTCATGCAGCAAAATGTCTGATGAAAGTCTTCTGTACCTAGATATATGTGTCTAGATAAGCTTTTTAAAGAACAGCCTTAATATTACTATGAACATATATTCTTTTTAGATTTCTGGCTTGCCCTGAATTCAGTGGCAAAACCCGAGACTGTTCTGATAAGGCCAGGATACCAATGTTTTTTAGATGCTTAGTTTTGGTTTCCTTTCAACTTTTTTTTGACTTCTTTTTTATAAAAGACCTGTCTTCCTTACATCTTTATCAGTGACTGATCAGTCTGCCTTTCAACTGCTTCAATACTTTCTCAGTACTCTCTTAGAGAGTGTAGTTTAATGGAGAGAGCTCTTAGGAGCCTCCAGCCAGGACACATTTGCATGGCTTGTGCATTCTCGCTGCAGTGGTTGCTGGTTTTTGTTTAAGTATTCTGTCATGACCTAGGTGGCTCCAACTGGAATTTTGCAGAAAAATATGACTAATACCATGCCTTGGTATTACATAATGAAAAGTAATGCCTTCTTGAAATACTACTGTCTCTGAAAAGTCTCACTTATGAGTAAACAAAATGCTTTGGCTGTAAATTTCGAAATATCATGATTTTCACATAAAAGCTGTGCATCTTTAGCAAGTCATATGGTAAAAAGTTAATGGATTATTTGCCTTGGGAACAGTGGGAAGAAATGTAAGACTCTGCTTTTAAATTTGTTGGAAACCCAAACTATATAATTGAGTTCAAGTGTGAAAATGTCTTAACTGCAATTGTTCTTTGACAGCTGATTTCTCAATTGAGGGAGAGAAGCAATTAGTCTATAGAAGACCAACGCATTGGCTTACCGTGCCATATAAAGTGAACACAAAGGTTTTTGCATTGAGTCAAGATGTTTGTGTCACTGGTTTACTTATGCTACTGCTAATAATGTACAGTTAGCCAGTGTGGGGAAGGATAAAATTAATACTATTAATTTGGCTACAAGGTTTGTGGATCTGTGAGCAATTGAACAGCATAACTAAGGGTCACTACCTGGATTAATGATGCTTCATGTCTTGGATTGATCATATCTAAATGTTAATCAATTCCAGCCAAATGCCTTATGTTGGTTCTTTAATTTTTTTCAATTTGTTATTTGTCAGTAGTATGAAATCAAACAAAGATATTAAGCTCCCATGTCAATTAAACTGCTGTTGCTACCATAATTAGCAGCTGCTTCTTCTGATGAAAAGTTTAATTAGAAATAGCTATACTAGTTTTTACACAAGTATGGCAATTTGTTCTTAATCAGTTAAAGTATCTCTGCATTTCTCCTGTATTTTTACTAACGGATAGCATCCTAAGGCTTCAGTTATCATCTGATGTGACTGGCAAAGAAAATACGATGACTGACCTAGAAGACTAAATGATTTACCCACTGATGGAAGAGACTTTTGAGAATGAACCACAGGATTGCAATGTCAACTAAAGGTCTGCTCCAATGCCATTCAGGTCAACGGGAAAATAACCTAATATCAATTCCCACTGAAAATGCTTTCTCTGCACTTACTAAACCAACTTCTTTTCTAATATTGAATGAGAATTGTTACAGACGAAGTACTCCTTTTGTGTGTGTGTGTCACGCTTATTGGACAAGGAAGATTGATTTGCCTTTCTCAGTGTCTTTACATTAAAATGGTGGTTTTTTATTTATTTATTTTTTTTTTTTTTATTTTCCTAATCTCTGTTTCTGGCACAAAATTTTGTCTGGTCTTGGCCAAAATATTTAACCCCTTGATGCCTTGATTATAGCTTTCAAATAATTCTTGGAGACAAAAAAATGGTATCTGAAATATGAGAGTTTACAGGGTGACCATATGCCCCATCATTGTGTATACATCATATAAGTGACTTTCATCCTTCTGATTATACTCCAGCTGGTGTCAATAACACAGTCTGCTCATAAAATTTATATGTAAGGATAACACTAAAGGATATAGTAACACAGTTGAAACAAACTTTTCCAGGAAAACACTGTTTTCCCCTTTCCCCTAAATGACTACAAGAGCATCTCTTTCCATTCTCTGTTTTTCACTGACTGTCTGTTTATTCCTATACATAATGGTGTGAGCAGAGATGAGCAACACTGTAGGAAAGATTTTATATCTGAGTTGTAGAACTGAGAGCAGGAGAAAACCTGTTTCATGCTGTAGTTCTTCTTCCTGTTCTGGATAATTTCTGTGCACATATAATTTTCTCTCATTGCTTTCAGAGTGTCTGGACCAGAACAATATATGAGCACTTGAATTGTAGTATGATAGTTAACATTTTATCACAGAAAGCTCTGGGTGCCTATGACAGTAGTGTGAGAAGCTCATTAAAGAGGTCTTTGAATGTTTTACCAGTAGTATTGTACTGATGACACTTGGCTCTTGCATAAAGTAAGATTTTTCTTCTGGTTGCTTTATTATCTATTTATTATTGAGGTTCACCTCTTCTGAGAAGGATGGCTTCTTTTGTATATGAGAGACTGCTGAAAGCAAAGACAGTCTATCAGTACGTTACCTTTCTGCACTTTTCTTTAGCTTCTGTGGTTCTAATGAGCTACTAGAAAGAAGTGTTAATGATAGTAGCCACACAATATCTTAGTTTTACTTCCATTATGTAATCTGTTTTCAGTTATCCAACGTTGTTACTGAAGCTAAAGAGCTTGTGATCAAAAATAAATTTTGTCAGTAGACTCAATACCAAAACCAACAATTTTGGCTTAGTAGTTCTTAAAAAATCCCAAATTCTTGTCTTTTAACTTCATTGTATGGAACTGTAACTTCCACAAATCTAATTGCATGAAAAATTGTACAGAAATTGTACAGATATGCTCCTAGACAAAAGAGAACTGTATGAGCTGCATTTCAGGAATACAGGCAGCTTAGTGAAATAGGCAGAAAGGATTTCTTTACAACTTTTATTTTATTTGGTGTGGGGAACACTGTTTTCGTATTTCTTTATTCTTTTTCTCATGGTTAGTTTAATCTCTTCTGATTCTACCTTTTGATTTCAGCTTCTCCTGCACAAAGTAAAAGATTTTTATCCTCCCACCTCAACACCACTCTAGGGTCTTCTCCCAGCCCCAAAAGCACTGTAAAAAGACTTTCTATGGATTTGGAGAGGTCATACTATTTTTTGCCTCCTAGAGTATAGAAACTTTATTAAAATAATTTGCAAAAGGCAAATTATAGAATTCATCTGACTGTAAGAATAATATTAAAGGTGGATTTTGCACTTAGTAATTTAACGTTTCAACTTCTAAGGCATACTTCTCGTTATAATACTAGGGCATGTTACAGGGTTCAGTGACCAGAAGTGCCAAGTAGTAACTTAAAAAAAAAAAAAAAAAGTAATGTCAAAGGATATCTAATTAAAAACTGTTTCAGGCAGAATGAATTAAACGTAGCTTTAAAGTTGCTTATTGCATCCATCTTCCTGATGTCTGAAGGAGCTGAGCTGCAAAGGTGAATAATATACTGGTAAAAAGCCCTTGCAGCAGCTAGCTTTAGAAACAGAGGAATCAACAATCAGCTGGAATTGCACAATAATCAGGAGTGGTGAATTACATCATCAAATCTCTTGTTTTGACAAGAAACATTTACAAAAAAAAAAAAGTTTATTTTGCTACTAAATCCACAGCCATAGACGTTTTTGTGGTGGATGATGGTGTTCTATGACATTAGTCAAAGCCTTGGGTAGAAGCCAGTACAAGATATTAAGAGGAGGGCTCATACACTGGGATGCTTTTTGCAAGTCAGCATTTTGGAATTACCTGATCACTGCTCAGCAGAAAGGCAGGAAGAAAAACAAGCAAAGAATTATAATAATCAATCCATTATTGCAATCAAGTACAAAACCTAAGCTTATATGGACAGAGTCAATTCAGTTCAGCAGCATTTCTTGGCATTGTAATGAAGATTCTCAATAAAGAATAATCTCCAAGGGCTGCTTGCTGTTTCTTAGCCTGATTGATCAGGTTTTTTATGAAAAGAACTTGAACAAAGTGATCTATAAGATACTTTATGACCATAAACTAGAAGCTGGAACTGATTCATGTCTACAATAATTTTTCCATTTCCATATCAGTGGAAAAAAATCAAGAATGCAGCACAAAGTACTAGAGGTAGACAGTAATCTTCCAGCAAAGTAGTGTATTAAAATGTTGTACTTCTGGAATTAGAATGGTTTAGTGCTCCTATATCCTGTGTTCAGATATTTTTTACATCAAATAAGAACAAAGACTTTTACAGATAAATGGCTTGCTATTTTTAGTTCAAGACCTTTAAGCTTCTAGATATATCAGTATTTCCACCACACACACAAAAGAGCTTTGTGGTGGAAATACAGAATTTTCATACTGCTCATTTGTCACTGTCTTTAACATCAAATAAATCCCAAACAAACAAACAAACAAACAAAAATATCAGACTGAGATAAGCTGGGAGTGGAAAGAAGACTTATTCTCTAGAAAAAGGAGATAAAGATCATCCATTCTGGACTCTGAAATGGTTCCGATGTCTCACTGGGAATCCTGATTCTCTTCTCTGCAGTGTTAGTTCAGTCTGATAGTCTCATCAGTCCTTCTTGCCACACAGCATCCTCAGATGTCTTCCAGTATTTCTGCCTGAAAATCTGTTTACCTTCCTTCACTTCATCCTATCCCAGTACCCTGTTCTTTCCATCTGTTTCATCACTCTTATTGTAATAACAATACAACACTCAAGCAATGTATTTGTTAAATGGATATGCATTATGAAATGCCACCAATCCAAGTTCTCAGCCATTCCTGCAGCAACGTCTTGTGTTTGTAGTACTATTGAAAGGTATGATTGAAACTTGGTTAGAATCGCAAAGCTTAAACTTCCAAAGCACAATTTATTGACAGTGTCAAAAAGGAATAAAAGTTAGCTGGTTTGACCAGATTAACACCCACTAAGTTAATTGTTTAAAGAAGCAGTGGCTTTGTCATCTGAAGTGTTTGGTAAGCAGTAGTTCATAATAATTCTAGTGTTTATACCTGAGTAAATTATGTATGTGCAAAGGAGAGTGTCTGATATGTACCGTTTTCTGTTCTTCACAAAAGAATCCTTAATTATTTTTTTTAAAAAGATCAGTAATTCACTATCCTGAGACATGGACAAATTATATGCTATGGTTACTGAACACAGTTCAGCTCCCTGTCTAAACACCATTAATTTGGTAGTTATAGAAATACAATGAATTAAAAAAAATGATTAAACATTGAGTAGGTAGAACATAATAATAAAAACCATATTATATTAATTGAATGACTCATTACCAAGAAGTTCTTCTACTGCTGTGTCCAATAGCCAATGCTATCTATGGCTATCTATGACTTCATATGACACAGAATATGAATTGTACTATCATTGAAAAATTTTGGTTTTTATCATTCTTCAGTGAACACTTTTAAGATACGGTTATTTAATTAACTGCTCTCAGAAATGCCCTACTACTTAAACAATATGGCCAAGAGCAGTATGAAGACTTCAGGAGCCTGAGGACAAAAAATAAGACTAGCAGCAAAGCCCACTGCACTAGAGACATATAAATTAAAAAGATTAGAACTGACTACTTTGGACAGTGTTAGAGCAATGATTTTTAGGCCAGTACAAGATTCCAGATGCTCCAGGAGAATCCCATGATGAGCAATGTCAACTGATGTCAAATGCTACTGAATGATCTAAGATAAAAATGTAGCAGTGCCAGTTGCTGTTGAAAGCAGGTGGTTAGCCATGTCCCACAGGGCAATCTCTATGCTGTGAAAAATCCAAAAACCAGAAAGAAATATGTTTTTAGGAAACCCAAGCCTATCACCAAAATACTATTTTTCTCTCAGCATCTTTGAAAAAGCAAACCACTATTTTTTCTGCTACTGAAGGAAAAAGAAGTGCAGACAGAAAAGGCAGACAGCAGTTAAGAAAACTGAAGCTTTAATGAGAATTTTAACTTATAATGTTTCAATTATATGAAGCGACAGAAACACATTCAGAGGAACTTGAGTAGATGCAGGACTGCTCTTCTGTTTCAATGTGTGACTTAAAAATAGGAAATGCAGACTAGACAACAGCCCTCATTAGTAACCATTTCATCGTAGTAACCATGCAGATGAAGAGAATTTCAAAATATTGTGCTTATCATCAAAGTTCAAACAAGAAATTTACCAGAATGTAAACTGTGATATGGTGTAAAGTATACTGAGCTAATGCAATAGAAAGGGAAAAAAGACAGAATCTAACAGTTTTGCATTGTGTTTAATGGTCTGATAGGTTTTGGTTTGCTCTTGAGGAGAGTAGATTACTCCTGTTGCAGTCTAGGTGGTGGTGCTGTGTCTATTTATTTATTTATCAATTTATTTATTTATATATTTATTTATTTAATTATTTTATTGACAAGGTATTTGGCACTGTAGCTTTGAGGATATGTGTTATGGTGTATCTATGCAATAAGAAGTAGAAAATTTTTTAAAATTATTTTTCCTATTTATTTCAAGCAACTTGGTGGATACAGGACTGGTGAACTGTGGGCATGGTGTGCAGGAACAACCAGTGCAGGCATGGTAAAGCTTGCTGATATATGGCCAGACCTTGAAGACTTTTGGTACACCTAACTAGCTAGACCATTGCATTTTACCATTTTTTAGTGATCCAGGCATTTTATTCGTAACATATTGCTCATTGAGAAACTAAGTGATAATAAAAGTCTGTAGAAAAGTCTTATGACTCTTAGTCATTGCCCCCGGGTCATATATGATAAGCCTGAAAAACAGTTTCTAATATCTTTACTACATAATTTTGAAAATTCTTTTTGTATATAGAAGAACAAGCTAATATGAAGACACTTTTTTATTTAAAAAAAAAAAAACAAAACAAAACAACAAAACAAAAACCAAAAACCACCCCCAAAACCAGAATATTTTCAGTGGATGTAAAAAACCCAAATCTTGTCTCAGTCAGAATCTGAATCCCACCGTGAGTCAGTTTGATTACCCTACCCAGGACATAGCTCTTTAAGAAGATCTTATAAACTAATTTGCTACATATTTTAGATTGGTCTTTTCTCTGTTATGTTTTGATTATCTCTCAAAGACTACTTTATTAGACAGTTTGGCCTAATTCCTTTTCTGTAATCAGGAACTGCTGGCTAAGAAAAAAAAAGAATTGTCATATCTTGAGATAGGGTTTCCAGGGAGGTCCATATCACTCTTATAGGATTATATTGAGTGGATTAATTGAGTGAGTCTCTATTCTTATTACAACCTCTCCTTATTAGAATGGATTAATTTATCACATTTTCTCTTTTCTTTACAGTCTTTGACATGAGAATGAATTTTCATGGTATTTCATTAGGTCTTTTTCCTTTGGTGTTTTTCCAACTGGCTGATGGTTCCCCTGCTTTTCAGTCTGTTCAAAATACAGAGGAACATTAGTAATTTGTTGTAATGAACTTGTTTGTGTTGGAATATGGAAGGATATGGGGGCTTCTGTTTTACAAGGGAATACAGTGAGAACTCTGTGCTCCAGAAGATGCTGAGGACCTGGCAGATTTTCAGTTTGTGGGATTTAAGGAAAGATGTAGAGGCCAAACTCAGAGCACGACTGAATGCAGCCTCCCTGTAGTTCTGTTTTTACTGTGGTAGACTTCTTTACAGTCATAATCTTAATTTTAGCTCAAAGGAAATAGCTGAGACCTAAGCACCTGACTGTTGGCTGCTGACTGACTTTTTTCAATATCTTCATACCTAAAGTAGTGTATCTCATAGGACTGATCAGTTTTTATGTCCATATGCCATATGCTGAGGTGGCTACTCATATGGTTGTTTATTTAATAGTAAAACATAATGCTCCTTGCTTAAATGAAGATGCCATTCTGCAAAAGTATTTTGCAGATAACATATATATTCTGTATTTTAAAGTGCAGATCAAGTGCAAGCTTGCTATAGCCAGCTTCAAAGTATGTTTAGAGAAAAATACTGAGCTTTGTAGTGCTTCGGTATTGTATCTATAGGCCTTGCTGTATCTTTAATGTGACTGGGAAATGCAAAGGTACAGCTACATCTGACTAGTTTCTTTAGTACAAATGCTGATTTGCACTTGTGATTGATTGAGGCAAGCAGACTCCTTCCCAAAAGGGTTAAAAGTTAGAACCTTCAAGCCTATAAATGGAGCTACTGAATTCATTCTGTGATTCTATAGAAACATAGACTGTGGGTCACAGAGTGCAACAAAACTACTTTTAGGCCTGCACTCTGGAAAAGAATAGAGCTATAACCATCATAACTATAAACATGCTTCTGCTCTAGCTAGAAGAATGAAGAAAATGTTAATATCATCATGTTTTATGGTATTAATATGTAAATAGTATTCAATCTTATGTGGTTTTGCCTCCAAACAGACCTAGTATGGAAATCATACTTTTCTTGAATGGCTCAATCATTATAACTCCAGAAGAATGAGTGTAGTCTGGGCACTGCCCAGTTGTGAAAGGCTCCCTTAGTTATAGAGTTGGATTATGTATTCTGTTTTAGGAATGTGGGGATTTCTACTCTAAAATAGGTTGCTTGGGTAGCTTTCTCTAGTCTTTCCTCTCACAGTAGTCTGTGTATTTTATGTGATTTTGAGGTGGAAAGTCCATGTCACACAGGACAGCCTTTTACAATCCTGTATATAGTTTTTAGTTTGTATAAAAAGGGGCATATGAAAAATAATTTCCTTCTTATTTCAGCTATTTAGTAGTTTGTACTATAAACGTGAGGTGTGGTGAGCTTTGTGATTTTTGTAATCTTACCAAATGATTTCTTTAGTAATATCTTATAAGACTGAGGCAGTTATGATAATTCTATGGTGAAAAAAAATCTCTTCACCTTTATGCATATAGTTTACTTTATTTTACTTTTATCTAGTGTCTTCCCATGCTTGTATTAAAAGCCATATAAATAGAAATGGACGCTGTAGATGATGACTAAGTCTAGTGCTTTCCACACAAACATAAAATTTCCTTGAATATTATCTTCCTTTTGCTCTATTTTTTATCTGAATTCTAACTCCATTATTTTCAATGAGATGACAATGAGCTTTGCATATTCTCTTCACAACAGAATCCTGGATGCTTGACTGAGAATATCCCTAGTATCCTGATGTCTAGGAGCTTGCTAGGCCCTGTGATGCTTAAATCCCTTTGATGATTTCTTCAACTGCTTTTTGTAATGTTTAGAGTGGGAGAGGAGAGCTTAGAAACCAGCCATTACACCAAAGTATATTGACTGCTTAATTATGTTTCCATATTAAATGACTGATATGAATTATGGCTCTGGTGCCATAAAAATGCTCATTATTTCCTGTTAAGGGCTTTCAAGTGGCATAATTTCCGGATCTTGGCCCAGAAGTTTGGAGCTGTAGATGCAACGGCTGTGCCTCCACTGACACTTCACTAATTGGTTTGGCATGTAACATTAATTACATTCTGTTCGGTAATTCTCTTCTCCTGAATTGAAGTACATTTTGTGTGTGTGGTGTGAGTATGTTGTTACATGCCTTGTCTGGCAGAATAACAGGGGCTCTGTACTGTGTGCCCTTTGAAACTTGAATGGTTTCTCTGAGGTGAAGAGAGATACAGTTTTGTGTTAACTGAGGACCTGTAGAAGCACACTGAGTGGTGTTTTATACTATTTAACTTTCTTTTAGGAAAAGCTCTTGTGGTACAATTAGGTGGAAACAAGAATAGTTGAAAAAGGCTTGGTTCAGAAAGTCTTTAGCTTTTTAATATCTTTCTTTCCCTTTTTGTGGGCATTTAGAAAAAATGGAAATGAACCAATGTTCTAGTTGTCTCAACTCCTCTAATCAAACCAGATAATCAGGCATAAAACCTGATTTTGTCCTTGTTATTGGTGTAAATTGTAGCATGCTCATTAAAGTAAATTAATATCTTTACATCAGAAAAAATCCCTAAGGCCTATATATTTTAATTTCTTTATTAAATCTTCAAGTTAACACTTGGAGACTTTTTCCTATAGTTTGCCTTTAGGAGTCCATAGGAATATTTTTTTCCATAGTCATCTCCTACCGATTTTCTTTACACACTTTGGAAGGAAATTTGTAGCTATAGAGATATTCATGGGAATAATCACTGGGACAAAATTGAAAAAGTAACTTGTAAATCCCTTGAAAAATACTTACTTGAAACACTGACTGATTCCAGAAAAAAATCCAATATTTGCTTTCCAACGCTAGAAACTTCCATCAGTTTTGACAATGTCACTTGGAAGCTTATCTTTCAGCAAGATCCCAGGATCTGTCAATAGTATCTGTATACAAATGGCAAATCATTTCAGTTTGCCAGCTGTTCAGAAATTGTCTGACCAAGCAGAGAGAATTAATTCTAGTCCTGTTAGAGATTAATGTTTAGCTGAGGTTATGGATCCTTAGGAAGTTGAGGAACCAGTCTTTCCTCTGATTTGGACTCTGTGCTTTTTATCATTATTCTATGGTTTTCATGTTTTTAGTTGAAAAAAATAACACTGTGCAGTTTGGGTCTGTTGACCTTAATCTAGAAATCAAACTACTATTAGCAGCCGTCTGCATGATGGTGTACCAATTAAAATTAGGAGAGTAAAGACTAATGTTCCAGTTTGCATACAAATAGCAATTTGTGTAGCTCTTCAAAGAGAGAAACTCAGATGTTTCGGAAACTCAGTGCCATTAATCCTTGAGGCAAGTGGGAAAGGTTCACAAAGGACTGAAAGGCAATGGTAGCTTTAATTTTATTTCTGTGTAGTAAATGTGGAGTGGTGTTGCCACTTTAGATACATATCAGATACTTGTGATTTCTCAGAAGTTAGCCAACCTGTGACATGATTATTTTGCATTTAGCTACAGTGGTGTTCAGAGAACAGCAATGTATGTGGTGATTATGGAAATTTGGAAGCAGATAAAGATGAGAAATAAGACAAATATTTGCATTTATTGGATGAAAGGATGATTAAAATGGTAGTTTACCAAAGTGAAGAAAAACAACCCGAAAATCACTGTTAATATTGGCTTCAGCTCACAGAAAAGGCAAGGGAAATGAATGAGGGAAAATGTGAAGTCACAAATGGGCTTAAAAGAATCTAGGATTGTGATACCTTCTGTCAGCAAGTTATTATCTGTCAGAGCACTGAGGCCTTTCTAAGAAAGGGTTGAGAAACCTTTTAGGCACTCTGACAAGCCAGTAGACCTGTATGTGGTACTTTTTGTTACCACAGTTATTTACTTATTTGTAAATCTTCCTACACTTCCACCAGGAACTCTGAAAATTGTCATAAACTCTCTGAGACTCTTGCAGTTCAGGTATGTTTCCCTCCTCATGACTTTCCCAGAATACTTATTCTTTTAACTTGCTGAGCTTGCTCCTGTGACAGGAACAGCAGTACAAATGTGTGGGGGATGAGCTTGGGCCTACAGGGCAGGGACAAGCCACAAGGCTACAGGAACTCCTGGGCCGGCTTTCTTGGCAAGGTGTGTACACATTTCACTGCGCAGCATCTCCAACCATTAAGCCTAGCTGTAAGAAAATCCTTGAGTGTGTTTGGGCACGACAGTATAAGAAGGACATTGAGGTGCTTGAGTGGGTCTAGGGAAGGGCAAGGAAGCTGGTGAAGGCTCTTGGGAACATGTCTTATGAGCAGCTGCTGAGGGAACTGGGATTGGTTAGTCTGGAGAAGAGGAAGCGGAGGGGAGACATTGCTCTCTACAGCTATCTGAAAGGAAGTTGTACTGAGGTGGGTGCTGGTCTCTACTCCCAGCTTACTAGAGTTAGGATGTGAAGAAATGGGCTCAAGTTGTGCCAGAGGAGGTTTAGATTGGAGTTCTGAAAGAATTTCTTTACTGAGAGAGTAGTGAGGCATTGGAACAGGTTGCCCAGGGAGGTGGTGGAATCACAATCCCTGGAGGTGTTCAAAAAATGTATAGGTGTGGCACTTTAGGACATGGTTTAGTGGTCATAGTAGTGGTGGGTGATGGAGTTGACGATCATAGGGGTCTTTTCCAACCTTAATGATTCTATTATTCTATGATTATATATTTGTTTTTTTAGTTATCAATTCTCCATCTTTTTGAACTTCAGGCTTTTGAGCAATTCTATCTGTTATGATGTATAGAGAATCTAAATCAATTAATTTCACCACAGAGCCGTCTAGGCACTACTACAGTGTCTATTAGTTGGTGGCTTTCATGACTTTTCTTTCTTCCTTGTTTTTCTCATTTATTGTTATATCAGGGTCCAGATCATTTTGAGAATGAAATTCAACACTTAATAGGGATTGTGTTTTTACCACTGAAAAGTTCATATAGTTCTCAAGTGAAACATATTGTGTTACTCATCTGTGAATATCCAATTCCATGGACATATTCTCCTTAATAGTATTCTTGCCTCTGTTATGACAAAGACCTACAAATAACTTGGCATCTACAGAAGAATAGTGTAGCTGTGATCTTATTTCAGGCCTGCAAGTCATGATCTTGGAATCTGTTTCCAGGGGAAGGAGACCCTGGAGCTATTTGTTTTTCATTGTTTCTCTTTAGCTCAGTTCTCTCATCTGTGAAACAGTAATAATACTTGCTGTGTGATTGGAAGGTCTACTTCATTAGTGTCAATGATTGCCAAACATTAGGCTGGAAAAAATAGTGTATGGATGTTGCAGTTTATTATATTAGAGATTACATGTAACTATCAAAACAGAATGACACAACTTTATATTCTGAAATAATTTTCTCTAAATAACTATAAGAACATAATTTTCAACAGGAGATGCTTATGGTTTGGACAGTTAGAAATATTGGTGTCTGGAACAAATGAATGAATGGTCTAAAGACTATTTTTATTAGCCATAATGAATAAATATATTTAAAAGACATTTCATGCATAATTGCTCCACAGGTTCATTTTCTGGGCTTCACTTTTAATGCAGTACCTAGCAATGCACCACTTAAATGTATTGTGCTTGAGCACAGTCAATGCATTTGTTCTACACAACAAGAAGTTAAAACCAGCAAAAACAAAAGCAAAGAAACAATCTCATCTTGAAAGTGTGATATGCATTGTCATACATCTTTAAATGCAGCATTAAACCTCTACAATTCACTGTGAATAATGGGATTCTATAGCTATTGCAGGAAGTGGCACATTCTGGTGCAACACAGGAAAGAACAGCAAGGCACAGGGACAGTTTCTGATACTGTATAGCTTTTTCTTTTCACATTCCCAGGGGACACAATAGACCTCTAAAGCAGCTTCCAAAGAAGACTGACAGACTGCTTTTTTGTAAGGTCTCCAGTATAGAAATGATTTTTTCTTTTCCCCCCATGTAAATCCTACCACAATAATATCCTACTTGACCTGTGCTACAGTAATAACAATACTACTAATGAAATAATATAAAAAATAAGTGATATAAATTGCTGTGCTCACTGAAACTGCCTGCCCCTGCATTGAACAAAACGTGTGCCTTCCTGCACTACCCCTCCCCTTATATAGCGGGCACGGCATCATGTGTTATCGAATACCCCATTGGCCATTTTGGTTGGCTATCCTGGCTGATGATCACTCCCAGCTTCTTGTGAAAATTAACCTCATCCTAGCTGAAATGCAGACAGAGGTGAACAGAGTCAGTTTTTTCTTGTGTATGGTACCCTAGATGATGGAGAGCAGGAAATGAAGTAACTTCTGGTAAAATAAATCTAGAATATAACCTGAATACTCAAGCTAATTTACACAAGCTTATATGCAATTCCATTAACTGCAATGAGGTTGCATGGGTTTTGCCAAACATATTCGCTCTTTACACAAGGCAGCAAAGAGTAGGAGGGTGGTGGAAGGACAGCAAGAGGGAAGAGGTCATTGTGACAATTTCACTTTTCAATAGCTTGTTTGTTCATTTTCCTCACCATTGTAATGACCATTCATCAGTGACTGTATAATGTCTCTTGTGTAGCATTACGGTCATTAGATATATGCTAATGTGCTTTTGTAGCTAGGTTAATCAGTTATATTTACTGGAATATAAAATTATGACTCTACTTTGTAAAAAAACAAACGAAAAAACACCACATCAAAAAGCCAGCAGTACTTGTAAAGTATTTTCTTCCAATTATTTATAATGAGATTTAACATGGAATGCAAATGTTGTGGTTTTAAATTTGGCACATAATCTTAATGACAGTAAACTGATTTTCAATATTTTTTATCACTAGTTATTTTCTTCAACAAATTTAGTGGGAATACTTTTATAAACAGTTTGACATGGGTGTCTCCGGTTCATCCAGGGAGAACAATGAAGTTGTTAAAAATGTTACTGAAATGTGCAACAATACTGAGGAGCAGGACACATTATAATTGTGAAATCAGACTGACTTTAATTTAGACATGATGGATGCTTTCATAAATACATAAATTATGCTTAGGTGTTCAGTTTTGTTATTTTGTAGTAAAATCTTCCCTATCTTGTTCAGAAAACCTGTGTATATTTAGAATAAGATTTTTTTTTTCTGGAATAATTTAGTCAAATGAGTTCTTCTTTGCTTCCTCTGTATATTTCTCTTTATTTTAAGGTTCAAATATTTCTCATTGCTTTGAAATAGAAAAGTATTCATTAAGCTGTTTTAACATTCCATGCTTCCCTAAAAATTACTGTTACCTAAAGTAGTTATTATGAAAGGTGAAATTACCAGTGTAAAGTCCCTTACCTTTGGGATCAACTCTCCTAGGTCACAGGGAATAGTGGAGTCAATGTCATGGAGGTCACCTACTGACTTTATTCAGTTTGTTGAGATTTACAATTCTGAAAATATCTTCCGTTGACTAGTCACCTAAGAATGGCTGAACCTCTTTGTTTATCTCAGTGGAATGTTAGTAGTGACAATCTAAAGATAAATATTCTACAGGAGATTGTTTTAATGTAGATAGTTTGTAATTTTTATTTAAGTATAATAAGGACTTTACAAGTTATAATTGTTTTATAGTAATATTCTGGGCTCTAGATTTCCTACTGTGAGTTGAGTCTACATCAAAATATTTGTATTTTACAACATCGTGTCATTTGCTGTGGAGGAAAGGGGAAACAAAGACTTTTTTTATAGTTTAGTGGACAGAAAGTCACATGTGATCTGGGAAGTCAGAGTTCATGAGCAATAAACACTTCATCCAGAGTGGAGTCATGCCAACAAGAAAAAAAGGAATCACCTTGGACAGAGAGGGGCAGGGAACAGCTCTCACATCTCCAGCCTGAATCATTGGAGAGTTTGTTACCCAGGCAGGGTACTCTGAGCTGACAGCCTCTCTGCAGAGGATGTCTCCTTATTTAATCAGATTGCATTTATTATCTTGAAGCTTAGATACTCCAAATGGAAGCTGTCTACAACAGAGGTCCATCCAAAATGAAGGAACATTACATAGCCCACAGTTTTATGCTTTCTAACTAATAAGTGTTTCAAAAAAAAATATTCCAGAGCAGAGGATTTTAAAAGTTGTTTTAGATTATGACTGTTATTTCCAGACCAGGGGAACCAATTCCTGTATCAGAACCATCAAATAATCTCTGTCATTCTAGGGACTAACAGTAAAATGAATTGAAATAATTTGTAAACCACATTATTTTAGAAATACTGACTTTGTTGCCTATAATGTAGAAATGTTTTAAGGCACTTGGGCAGTCTGTCGTTCTACATTATCTGCTGTTGTTTTTAGCTATATTATGCTTAGAAAATCTTCCAAAAGTTTTACAGTATTTCTGCCGCAATAAAATGATAAAATCTCCTAATGATTGTAAATGATGGAGCTTTTTCCAATCATTGCAGGAGTTATTGCTGATACTTTGCGGTCCAACCAGGAACACACTGTCCTACAAAGATTAACTAGTGATGATTCCTTCATTTATTCAGTGGCAGTAGTCCCAGGTTTAAATACATATCACACTGTTGATCTAGCAATTATCGTTCAAGCTAAATCTACACACAAAATCTCATTTATTCAGATTTATTCAGAGCTACATTAATGAGTCAATAAAGCTCTGATGAATCTGGCTCTGTGTCCCTATATGCATTATCTTGAAATTTGAGCTGCAACCAAATAGACCAAAGAAGGTTGCTTTTTGCTCCTGAGTTTCTGAGTTGTTTTTTTTTTTTTTTATATTGCTTTCTTTCCTATGTTCCAAAGTTTTCCAGTGCAGAGAAATAAGATTCCTTAGACTAGGGACTTTAATAATAATGTAGAGTTTTATGGCACATCTATTGCTTATGTTTCTTCATCGAGTGCTGCTGAGTGTCAAGGGTAAGCAGATCGTGACTTATCTTGATTTGTCCAGTAGAGGATTTATCCAATTTATATGTGCATACAGCAGAAGTATGCACTTGTATTGGTTATCCCACTATTATTAAGTTGGTGGTACTTATAAAATTGTGGGTATCTTCACCTGCCTCAGCTCTGTGAAATGCCTCTCTTTACATGAATTTTTTTTTTTTTTTTTTTGGTTGTTTTTAAATAAGGTGAGCATTTCTGGTCTTACAGAGGAAAATTCTCTGTTTCGGTATCACTGATGCCATGTATTTAGTAATCACACTCATGGCATGAAAATCTGAAGATTTTATTTTAACATAATACATGCTTGAATCTATTTCTCTTGCAATTTATGAGCTGTTAAAGGATGGGTTTTCCTCACAGCTGTGCTGGTTAGTTATGAGCAATATTTTTTTCAAGAAAAGATGAGTTTCTTATTGATTCAAACAGCTTTGGGAATGTAAGAAAAGGTACAAATATGTAATAAAACTTTATGAAAGGCTGACAAAGATTTGTGAAAAAGTCATAACGGTTAGCAGGGCTGTACTCTATAGACTTACTTATTATGAAGTCTATACATCCATCACCATACTTTTTATCTTTTAATTAATTTTGTAAAGAAAGATACACATAGTCACTCATGGAATATGATGCTTAGAGTACTGAATTAGTTAGAGTTCTGGAAAATACAGTTGGAATTATTTTGCTTGGAAGATACCTTTAAGATCAAGTCCAAGCATTAATCCAGCACTGCAAAGTCCACCACTAAACCAGGCCCCTAGGGACCACATTTACACATCTTTTAAATAGCTCCAGGGATGACAGCTCCACCGATTTCTTGGGCAGCCTTTTCCAATGCTTGACAACCCTTTCAGGGAAGATATTTTTCTCAATATCCAACCTAAATCTCCCCTGGTGCAACTTGAAGATATTTCCTCTTGTCCAATTGCTTGTTACATGGGAGAACAGACTGACACCCACCTGGCTACAACCTCCTTTCAGGTAGTTGTAAAGAGCGATAAGGTTTACCATCAGCCTCCTTTTCGCCAGGCTAAACAACCATAGTTACCTCAGACACACCCCATAAGACTTGTGCTCTAGACCCTCACCAGCTTCGTTACCCTTCATTGGACATGCTCCAGTACCTCGCTGTCCTTCTTGGGGTGAGAGGTCCAAAACTGAACACACTGTTCAAGTTATGGCCTCACTGGTGCCAAGTACAGGGGGATGACCACTGCCCTAGTCCCACTGGCCACACTAGTGCTGATCCAAGCCAGGATGCTATTGGCCTCTTGGGCCACCTGTGCATGCTGCTGGCTCATATTCAGCTGTCTGTTGATCAGCATCCTTCTCTATGTTTAGCCTGTATCTGGGACCAAGCTATAGCACTTGCTCTGTAACACAATGACCACTCACCAGTCAGTAAGGGATAATTAGGAAAAGGAGAGGAGACTCACAGGTTGAAATGAAAATGGATTTAATGAAACAGCCAAACTAATACCAATGCAGTGTAAAGTAAACAATATTATACTCAGCCCAGTAAATGTACAGTGGTCACAATAAACAGGCAAACAGTCCTAAGGCCTATAGACCATGGCAGGTCTATGATTCTGTCTCAATTAAACCAGGACAACTCCCAGGTCTTTTTCCACTGGGCAGTTTTCCAGCCATTCTTCCCCATGCCTATAGCATTGCCTGGTGGTGTTGTGATCTAAGTGCAGGACCAGGCACCTTGTTGAACTTCATACCATCAGCCTCTGAACTCACCCCAATACTAAGCCCTGGAGAACACCACTTGTGACTGGCCACCAGGTGGATTTAACTCAATTTGCCACCATTTTTTTGGGCCCAGCCTATATTTTATCCAGCAAAGCATATGCACATCCAAACCATGAACAGACACTTTCTCCAGGAGAATGTTGTAGGAAACACTGTCAAAAACTTTACTAAGGCCCAGGAAGACAACATTCACAGCCTTTCCCTCATCTACTAGGTAAGTCACCTTGTCATAGAAGGAGAACAGGTCAGTCAAGCAGGATTTGCCTTTTATAAACCCATGCTGTTTGGGCTTGGTGGCCTGTTTGTCCTGTACGTGCCATGTGATGAAACTCAAGGTAATGTGCTGTATAACCTTCCTGGGCACCAAAGTTAGACTGAGAAGTCTGTAGTTCCCTGGACCCTTCTTCCCAGTCCTTCTTGTATGTGGATGTCACATTTGCTAACCTCCAGTCCACTAGGACCTCCCCAGTTAGCCATGATTGCTGATAAATGATGGGAAGTGGCTTGGTGAGCACTTGTGCTAGGTCCTTTAGTACCCTTGGGTGGATCCTATCTGGCCCCGTAGACCTGTGTATGTCTGAGTTGGAGCAGTATAGTTTCACACAGGTAGTTCTGTGCTTGAGCTACTAAAATAATGAGTTTTTTAAGCTTATGGGGAATAAGAACATATTTCAGTGACAAATTATTTTATTTTCAAATTAACTTACTAATTCAAGTATTTTTCAACCATAACTGGCTCCTACAGAGCCAATTAGGGTGCACCTTCACGGGCTGTAAAGTTGGGCCTTCTGGCACCATGGTGTGGGGTCTGGCCGAGAAGCTCTGAATTGTGCAAAGCTGAAATCTGCCACTGTGAGGAGCATTTTCAGTATTTTTAAGAGTTTAATATTATTATCTAGAATGGCTACATTCCCCATGTATTGTTGGCAGCCCTGTGTTCTTTAAGCACTTGCTCTTCCCAGTGTAACATCATTCATTATCTCCCTAACAATGCCTCAGCTTTCAGTGTCTCATTTGTATAAGATAATGAGCTTTTGAGTTCAAAGTTTGTGTGGCAACTTTGTGATTTGTAAGCTGAGACTTATACATGGAACAGTAGGAACACCCTCAGTGTTGCTGTATAATATTTTATTGTAGAATAAATACTGGTGAAGGATCTGAATTGCTAACAGTTTTTTTTTTTTTTTGTTTTGTTTTGTTTTGTTTTGTTTTTTTTTTTGTAGCACTTGCCATACAGATAAGCAAAAAAAGACTTTTTCTCTGTTTGTTGAGTTTTTGTGAAGAATACAAATCATTCACTTTTATAACAAAAATTAAAACTTTTCTGCTGATGAATTGAGAATGCATCAATTGGAAGAAAACATTATGGGAAGAAATCAAAATAGCTTTTTTACACTGAAATTTTAAAATTAAATCCAAGATATTCTGAAATGTTCATTTCATATGAGTGGAAAAATAAAATGTTTAATTTTGAAAAAGACAGAAAAGAGCATCTTTTAATTTTCAAAGTATGACTTCAGAGGTTTTAAATGAAAATGAAAACCTAGGTTTTCGTAAACCTGCCTCATGTTTTCAGAGTCGTTAGTGTGAATCTATGTTCATTGCTGGTGTAAAAAAAGGCTTAGGAAAAATAATAGTCTTTTTTTTTTTTTTTTTTTTTTTGTAGCACTGAGGCTTCACAGCTATTCACAGGGGGAGGAGGAGCAGGGACTGGGGAGCCTCAGTCACCATTGCACATGCATCCCCTTCCCCCAGCCCCTGTTAGATGTTCCCAGGATGCTTTGAACTGCTGCCTGATGACTCTGAAAGCCTTCTTCCTTCAGACTCTGGCTGTGCTCACCCCTGCTGAGCTAGGAGTGACAAAGGAGTAAATGTCTTGATATCGATCACTTTTTGTAACACTGCCAGTGCAGAACTAGTGCCTTCCTTCAAGAAGGCTGTGGAACATTTAAAGCACCTAGTCCAATTTAGACAGCCTAACCCAGCTTCTTACCAACAGCAACATCTGGAGCATTCTGATGTTGTTCTCTTGTTCAATGCTTAAAAAGCTGATCATAATGGTAAATTACCAACCTGTAAAGTTAAACTCTTCATTGATCTGCAATTAAGAAAAAAATGTTAAAAGGATGACAAATTTTGGGGTATTTTTGTTTATGCAACAGCCATGATGTAAATTGTGCACCGGTTTGTTAATTTATGCTTGTTCTTATAATGAATACAAGGTTTTTTTTTTCCTCCAGCCTCTTCAGTTTGTGATGCTTGCACTTTGCCTTAATTTTCATGTTTATTTTTTTCCTGAACAAATTGTCCTTTACTGTTTGTTGACTTGTTTACCTGCCAGATGATACAGCAATGACTCTGTCTGCAACTTTTGGAGTGTTCCTTGGTATCACTAGTGAAAGAACTCTGCTGCAGGTGCATTCTGTTGTCACCTTGGCTTCATGTGAACTATTTTTGTATCCCATGTTATCAGGTAAGAGCTAAGATATGAAAGAATGATGTATAACAAGGTTTTATAATATGACAATGAGAGGTGGATGTTACCTAACACATGAAAACTCAGCAGCATAATGCAAAAGTAGAGCAGTAGCTTCATACACTTAGTTAAAAAAAGAATAGAATACAGCTTGCTGCTGTAATAATAATATTAAATCAAACAAGTGGTTTAGGTTAGGGATTGCCTTTCTGTGTTACATAGAGCCTCCCCGGCTTCATTGTCACATAGCACACATAAATACTCCTTCAGAGGTTGCATTTCCCATAAAAATATCCGATTTAGTAACACCTCTGTGATGTGTTGACCTTGGCCAGTTGCCAAGCACTCACCCAGCCACTCTTTCGCTCCTCCTTGTCCACAGGACATGAGGAGAAAATAGGATGAAAAAGCTCATGAGCTGAGGTAAGGACAGGGAAATCTTTTACCGATTACCATCAGACGCAAAGGAGACTTGACTTGGGAAAAAAGAATACAATTTATTGCTAGTTAAAACAGAGTTAGTGGTGAGAAAACAAGCTAAAAACTAAACTACCTTCCTCAGAAGCTTCCAGCCTTTTTTCTCAGACTCAGCTTCACTCCTTCACTCGCAACTTTCCTCCTTCCCCTCCCACTGAGTTGTGCAGGGGGATGGGGAATGGAGGTTGCAGTCAGTCCATAGCACTTCTTTTATGCCATTCCTTCCTCCTCGGACTTTTCCCTTGCTCTATTGTGGGTCCTTCCCATGGGCTGCTGCTCCTGTCAGGAGAGTCTGCTACAGCATCAGTTCTCCTCAGGCTTCAGTCCCTTCATGGAATATCCACCTGCTCTCGGGTGGAGTCTTCTGGGCTGCAGTGTAGATATCTGCTCTGGCATGATCCTCTCCACTGGCTACAGGGAAATATCTGCTCCACTGTGGTCTCTTCCATGGACTGCAGGAGAATCTCTGATCCAGCACCTGAAACATCTCCTCCCCATCCTTCTTTTCTGACCTTGGTGTTCGCAAGGCTGTTTCTCGCACTTTTTTTTTTTTTTTTTAAATTTACTCTCTCTTGTGGACAGTGTTTTGCCCTTCCTCAAATACCTTTTCCCAGAGATGCCTCATGCTCGTGGCTGAGGGGCTCAGCTGTGCCCTGCAGTGGGTCCGTTGGAGCTGGAGTTGGCCGTGTCCGGCACGAGGCAGCCCCGGACACTCCTCACAGAGGCTGCCCCCACTGCCAGCCCCTGAACACCTACAGGCAGCACAACCTCTCTTCAGATAAGGAAAATTTCCGAGCTTTTTCTGGGTCCCAATGTTTCAAATCTTGCTCAGAAAAGGAACAAACAGGTACAGTCTGTGATACTTGATTCACACTGAGTATATTATTTTAATGTGAGTTTCAACTGGAAGAACACACTGAAATTAACATTTGATGTCTTATTCTTTGATATCTGGCTTTTTTTTCAAAGGCAGACTATAATAAAGCAGTCAGTTATTGCTATTAGACATATTTTAGAAGAATTCTTTTTTGATGCGTATCGCTACTCGGATTATTAAATTTAAATCACTGCTGCTATCAGTTTGAATGCTAATGATACATTCTGCCAGATGGAAGCCTTTAATAAATTTTCACTTTTCTCTAACAGTCAACTGTAAATCTTAAATAAGAGACTTTTTTTTTGGTTGATGCCAGCTTTAATGCCTTATGTCCACACTGATTTCAATGTCATCAGTACCTGGGAGGCAGGAAACTCTTTAATTAAATGCCATTCTTTCCCATTTATTGAGATGCAAGGCGACACAAACTCCCTTGTTTGCCTTTCACTGTAACACAGCTGAGGGTTTTTTGGGTGTATTGTGAATGTTTTCTGAACTGCCAGCCGCTTCTCTGCTATACTTGTGTTGTGTACCTGAGACTGTCCTTTACTGTGTCTTTCAGTTGATGTGTATATTCAGACACTTGACCTCTTTTCTTTTGCTGTGTGTGAAGCTTCAAGTACTGAGGCTTGTGAAAGAGGAGAGAGAAAAGGACAAGGAGTTGCCCACTTACCTAGTTGAAAAATTTCCTCAAGTGGCACAAGACTTGGCCGATTTCAGGTGATTTGTACACTTCAGAGGGTACTGGCACCTTTTGCACTACCAAGGCTGCTGTTACGACCCAGCACCTCAGGTGCAGGATGAGTGAGAATAAAAGAATACATGTCTCTTATCAGCACATTTGATAGTCTCTTTTTGTCAACTAGTGATATTTTCCTCTAGAGTCATCTGCTATATTCACTTTTAGACTTCTGAATTTTTGCACAAAGGCTATACAGTAGCTAAATTATGTGCTGTTGTGGGGAATTCAACTTCATATATCTTAACCTTTTCTTTGCTGCATTCTACCTAGCTGGGAACTAGCTCCTTCAGGAAAAAAAAATGTTTATCCTTCTGCTAAAGCTATAGGAAAAGGTAAGGTGAAAATCCTGGCTATGGCGAGGAGAGTAGAAAAAACTCTAGGTAACAAAAGAGAAAATGAAATCACAGCATTCAAACTTTCTGTACCTTGGGGGAAAGAGAGAACTAAAATACTTATGTGAGTCAATAACTATTCCCAGTAGAATCCTTGGAAAAGCCTACAGGTAGAGCAAATTTTTCAGTTATTGAGTTATTTTCTCACTAGTCTGTTTCACTTATTGATTTGTTTTGTCATTAAAACTTAAGAGCCACACAGTTAAATCTGTTTCATCCATGCCCCAGATTCTCCAAATAATTCCGTTATCTAAATGATTATCTGGAGTACCAATTACAAGAAAGTAATTAATAATATCATAATAGAGAGGACAGGTTTTGTCAAGCTTTGTGGTGGTGCTTTATTAATCAGTTTTCTGTTTTGTTCTTTCTCTGCTTCAAAGTTAGTAAAACAATGCCCGTTGAAACATCTCCATCATGGAACAAAAGATGTCAATTATGGAAAAGTAGGGGCACCAACAAAACATTTCAAATGGTTTTAAGAAATTTTCTGACATAGTAATGGTAATTAGTATATTTCAGTTTCAACAGCTGTAATTAAACCTGACCTTTAAGTTAATTATGTCTTGACATTTATGATTTTAAACTAGCTTTCCCTGTGGTGACGATGTGTTACATACAGATGCTAATGAGTAGTTTCTGTGGTGTGAGCAAGCAGATTTCAGATGTGCCTACACTGCAGTTCAGAGAACAGCATCACACGCATACCAGCGTCTTCAATACATTCATGCAGTTTCAGTTAATGCTGTTAGATTTTTGTAATGGCATCCTGACATTGCTGCTTAGGCAACAAAAATCATTGACACAGTTTTGAAAGGAGCTTAATAAGCAGTCATACATGCTGTTATTGTTACAATTCTGTATTAAGTGAAACCCTTAAGTTAGCATGAAAATGTAGAGGAAAATGAGTCCATCTGTTATAACGTCTGCAGCATAGCAAAGACCACAATGGAACAGTCAGCCATGGGAGCTGGAAACTGAGGATGTATGACAGATTAAAATTTAAGAGCCCTTCTTGCTCATATATAGTATTAGGTCTAGCTAAGTTTGAGATTAAACACAAAGGTGATATTAGATAATGCTAAAAGAAGCATCAGTGATGGAAGGTTTTAAGGTGTAAGGAGAGGCATTGTCTAACATGAGCAGACTTTGCTAAAAAGCAAAGGTCTTTTTACTGAAGATAATAACAGTGGTATTGAAAAGCTGTATTTATGACACTAAAGCCCACGTTGGTGTATCACAGAAAGATCTATCTTGAATAAAAAAGATCAGTAGTCTTCAGGAAAGATTTTGGCCATTTTGAAAGTCCAAGGAGCCCTTGTTATTGATTTGAAAGGGGCGAGAACTTTGTCTCCAACAGCATGCGCTTTATGTGTATGATACTAGATTTCACAGCCCTAGTGCTAATAATGTGCCTTTAGAATTGACCTCCCAATTTGATAGAAAAAAAGCCAGTGTCCCCTTAAAGTTTAAAAGCACAGCAATTTATGTGGTGTCCTACAATATATTCATATACTTTGTATATGACATATGTTCAGAAATCTCTACTGCCTGCTTTTAGGCTGCATAACTTCAAATCCATGTGAAATTATTTGTGTGATAGATTATAATATAATATGATATTATATTGTTATAAGATATATTATATGATGTATATAACATATATTATTATTACATATTAAATGGGATCAAGCCAAAATAAAAAATTATCTCCATTAATATGGAAAGCAAACTGGGCTAAATAATACAGCCATAACATTTATCAGTTTTGGTGGTTCTAAACCCTCAGAATATACCTGATTGTTATATGTCTGATTAGCACAAGATACCTAACAATGTTTCCCCAAAGCCAGCAACCAGTACAGTACATTTATGGGGAAATCAGGAATCCCCCTATAACTCATTTCTTTTCTCTCCTGTGCTAACAATTTCTCTACAGTTTTTTAAGCTGTTTGCTTATAGGATAAGTCATAGTTTATTTTCTGTTTTGTTCCTGCACAAAATTTTGACATGTTTTTATGGTGGGTCACATATGATGAGGAAAAGGTCAACAGAAAGTTTTACAGACTGAAAGGCCTAGTCTTGCTTAGAATATCTGGACCCCAGCTGCCTGACCTATTCATTGACTGTGTTTTCTAATTGGGCCGTCATCACTATCCAACCAGCAGTGTAATGTTGCTAACTGCTAGTTTAGTCAGAACATGAAAATCAATCTGCCAGTAAAGGGCATAGCAAGCACCATGCCTATAGAGTATTGTATGTTTGGCCTTGGCATTCAAAAGATGTTTTTTGTGCTACTCTGACAGAATAGATTTATTTCCAAACTAAGTGACTCACAGCTACTGATGCCATCTTTTAAATGTCTTTTTGCGTTGCATTAAGAAGTGTTTTTTGATGTGAGACAAATGACAGAACACATAAATTTAAGAGGTATGTGACAAAAGAATGCTGTACTCCCTGAGCTGTGTTGTGAGGAATAGTAGTGCTGTGTGTCCTGACATCTTTTGCCATAATTACTGCAGTTTTCCTTTCTGAAATAAAGCTTTAGAGATTCTGGAATCTACTAGAACTAGTAGAACACATGAAAAAAGCAAGTGACATTGCACAATAAGTATAGAAGCAACAACTCATTCTTTTTCTGCATAAGTTTCTCCCTAGCTATGCTGTTTTTGGCATTTTAGAAAAATAAAACAATTGATCTGATCTGAAAACTGCATGAAAAGCAAGAATGCTTTCATCAAAGTGAAAATGAAAAAATAAGCCCTTGACTTTCCTACACTTAAGTTTGTCAGATCCAAAGGAAATGAGGCAAACATGTACTTGGATTGGAACTTGATTATAGAAATGACTTGGAACTTAGCCTGGAAATGGTGCTAAACCACCTCATCCCCATAGGTTTTTTTTTTATCATACTATTTTTTTTCCCTTTAAACCTTATACCTCAATGAATAGGTGAAAAGTGTTTGCTCTTTCTTTTTCCTTTCTGTTCTTCAGATAGTAACTAGCAGGAGGTTATTTTAATCTGGTAAATATAGTTTTATTGCAATATTTGTACTATTATTTTCAAATTTGAGACCTGAATTTTCTCCAACGTACTGATAACAATTCAAGATGTAAAATTACAGAACTATCTTCATAATTTTAACCATAATTATAATATAGAATATTAAAATTATCTCAAGAGCTAGTGATTGGGTTTTGTCACAGAGGGCAATTAATCATATGCTTAGTGTACTGTGTACCATATACGTGTTTTGAAAATGATCCAAAGGCCACTGGAGTAAGTGAAACTCTGATGTCTTTTAAATCACTTCTAAATCTTTGCCCTAAACAGCTGGGAAAGAAGCAACAGAGACAGAATATGACCAAGGTCATTAGAATCACAGGTTGTAAATTGTGGTTAACCAGGGAAGAGCTCTTCTTTTGTTAAAAAGAAATAAGCTCCAGGGTAACAGGTGTCAGTACGAGGCAAACAAAAGAAGACATTTCTTTGTGAAGCGTAGGTAAGCTGTGGGACTCCTTTGGCGTGGGAAGTTATGGATGCCAGATGTTTACAGAAGTGCCAAAAGCAATTGAACAAATCCTTATAAGGGGGGCACAGCTATTAGGCACGCAGACATAATGCCAGGTTTAGTATGTCGCTGATCCACAGACTGCTGGGGGCAGTATTCTGGGGAAATACTGCTACGTATCTCCCTTGCTCTGCTTTTCACCGAGTGCCTGCTGTTAATCTCAGCCCATAATGGGTTGCCTGACAAAACAGACCTTTGGCATGACTCACTGGATCCACTTATAAGTTCTTAAGTAGCTGTATGTGCATCATAACTAATGAATCTGTTTTTCTATAGGTGTGTGACACATATTTGATTCTGACAAATGAAAGATATGAGCTCTGATTAATGTTCTTCCCACAGATTTGAGCTGTAAATAGTGTTCCTATCTGTTGTTTTATAATACCACAAACATATTGAGCATGTACTGCAGCTTTTGTTCTCAGGGAAGTAATGTCTTCAACACACCTATTTTCATGATGCATGATAGGTATTTATTATCCTTGAGCTCACTCCCATTTTGTGGAAATGTAAATGTAGCTAAACTTCGACAGAGAGGTCTGAAGTTTTGAGAGTACAGACATGCATGGAGGTATATGATCATATATGGATGTATGATCATATAATATTTTTTTTGATTTAGAAAGCAGGCTGAATAAAAATTTGGTGTCTATTTCTTTGTAACAAGCACAATATAGTACAGGACAAGATTTATTTACATTACCAATGTAAGTACTATATATTCACGGTGTTATAAACCAAACAACTAGACAAGATCCTTGTCCTATGAATCTCACCGTCTAATTACGGTGGTTTCAGTACAAACAATTAGAAGCCTGACAGAGAGAACAAGAAGGGTCACAGGAGTTCTATGAATAAATGTCGTGTAGAAAAAAATAGCTGATATGAAGTATGCTGAAAAGACAAATGATGTGAAATTTCCTTCCAGCAGCATACTGTGAGGAGAATTATCTTCTCACAAGAACTAGGCAGCTGGGATTTTCCTTATTCTTATGACTTCTTTTATTTTTATGAAGAGATATTCTCCTGAATACTGTGTCCTACATTCTAAGGTTTATCTGTCTTTCATAGGAAAATTCCAGTGAAAGCTTGGGTTCAGTCAGTCATACAAAGTGGGCCATCTTTTCCCTCATGTTTATGGGACCTACTAGGCTTTTATACACAATTCTAAGGGGGCATGTAGTCCTCCAGACAAGGAGGAAATGGACAGCTGCCACTAAGAGTGTGGGTTTGTATCAAGAAGCAGGGGAAACCTTTCCCTAGGACACTGGTACAAAGCCTAATGTGTAGGAGGAGAGCTACAGAACCTGTACTTTTAGCAGATTTCCAAGATACATCATAGTGTGTGCTCTGTAGTTTAACATCTGAAGAATGCTTTGACACCACTAGAGTTCTTACTAGTGACCAAAATCAATGAAGACTTGCACCACAAATACTTAGACCTAAAGACATTTATCAGAACTCAAGTTTTAACAGAAAGTTTTGTTCAGGGGGAGTGGGGATGGGAAAGGATATTAACACTTCATCTAAGTCTGTATTAGACTAACACCAATTTGTCATTTTACCTTTATTTGATGATTTATTTATGAGGATGATTTAATTTCAAGACCTATACTATTTTCTGAGCTGTTACCATTTTAAATACTTCTATACCTCATGCTGTTAAGCCTTTGAACGTACACACAATATACTTCTCTTACATCTAGCTTTCTTACGTTATAGCAGAAAGCAAACATTTTTAATTTATCAAAGAATGTCTTTCATTTCTTGCTTGCATTTTGTTTCCTTTATAAATAATTTTTATGTACAGTTTAAAAAATATAAACAAATCCTCCATGACATTCTTTCTGATCATTAACATTCACATTCCCTCAGATCAAAAGTTTTGCTGGCTTTCTTTGTGAACACAAAAAGTCCTAAGCCACATACTTAAGAAACCAAACATTAGGATTCTTTTCCTTTTATTGTTTCTGCTCTGTCCCAATAAATCTGAAAGGTAAGCAATGAGTAATATAATTCTGTTCAGATATTCCTTGAATTTAATGGACAGAGTTTGAAAGAGGCTGAACAAGGTTATGTATGACAGAAAACAAATGTTGGTTGAATTTTTATTTACCCATAGTTAAATGTAAGAAGTAGCTTTCTAAGCTTCTATGAAAATAGTGTTTGTAGACTTTTTTTTTTTTTAATACCATTTTCAGGCTTATTTATCTTATTTTTGAATTAAAAATAGAAAGTTCATTAAAATTAAAATGTTATCTTAATATTATAAATGTTGCTAATGCCACATAAAGTTTAATTTTCAGCAAAATGCAATACAGTTATTGTAATAAATAATGATAACAAAAAAAGTGGAGTATTTCAGGGACCTGACATACTATTCTAATCACAGGTTGGTCACATTTCCATGATTAAAAACAGAACAAAATTTAATGCAATGAGAGCAAATGGCTGCAAAAAGTGTCTTTGTTAATTGTTAGCTGGTGAATTAATAAGATTTTATGGAAAATGTGGAAAGAATGGGAATTCCTGCTCTTTCTTTTCTTCCTGCATTCTGTGTCTTCAGCATAAATTGCTGCCTGACTTCAGAGCATAGGAAGGACTGTAAAAAAAAATTCCATTTTTTATTGCTGTCATGTCCTTATTATCTCTGCCATTTTCTCCAAGCCAATTCAAAATTCCCTTCATTTCCTTCTGCTTATAACCCTGCTGCCCCTGGCCTGCTATACCTCAAAATTTTGTGTTCCTTCCATCCATCAGTACTTTGGAGAATTCCCTGGGTAACTCTTTTACCCAGTAAACTCTGAATTTTTCCCCATTGTCAAGTGAACAAACCTCACTTCATAAATTCATTTCATAAATGTAGTGTCAAATTTAAGTGACTCAGGTCTTGTGTTCTACCATAACTGACTGCACTGATCAGCTTTGCTGAGTGTGTAATCCTTGGGTAGGAGAAAGATACCACTTTACTGCCTCTGTGTTAAAAGGAGTCTAAATAAACATGCAGATTGCAGCATGGTTGCATTTTTGTGCCTCTACGTGACCTGATACAACTTGTGGGTATGCTATAGTCCACTGAGCATTTATGCATGATGACATAGAAAAAATTGGTAGGTTGAAATTTTTGCCATCACAATAATACAGGTTAAAACATGAACCTAATTACTGTGTGGGGCATGGCAGAAACTCAGCAAAAATCTTTCTGAAATTATCAGTACAGAGAATTCTTCACTGTGTTCATAGACTACAGGTATGAATTATGTGTCTAGTCATTTAAACTCCCTCTAAGTGCCTTCCAGATGCAAATTTATACCAAGTCTGAGAAAGGTATTTCCAGAGAGTACTGTGTCCTTTATGAGAGATTTTATGATGGGTGTCTATCTTTCTTGGTTGATGGTGGAGGGATTTTTGATTGGCGAGCTGTACTATTGAATTGTATGAATTCTGCTTGAAATGTACAGCTGTATATTGCAGATGAGGCTGAGTCCAGGCTTTTCAAGTCCAGGGATTCCTAATATGTTAGGCACAGAGGGATAGGTTTTCAAAGACATTTAGATACTTTAATAGAATTTTCAAGACCACTGAAACTGACTGGGCATCTAACTGCAGTTGGTTTATCTGAGGTACGTGACTATAGTCTCCTATATTATCTATCTATCTATCTATCTATCTATCTATCTATCTATCTATCTAGTTTCATAATCCCTCTCAGTACTTTTCATAATCTTGCCCCCAAGCCTGATTTATTTTCCAAGGAATTTATCCTCTTTGTATCTATTGTACTAGACTATATCCAGGTAAAATGTGTTCAGTCTCATTCTTTAAATTATAAGGGAGTTTTCATTTAGCTCTTGTACAAGGTCATCAGTTTTGCAATGTAGTCTGTGAAGCCGTCATGTGGAGTCATCACTTTTCCAGAGAAATGCTGGTACTTTTATACTTCAACCACCATACTGTGATTTTTTTTTTTTTTTTTTGCAGTTTTTGTAACTGAAAAAATTATATTTGGAAAATGCCGTGCTCTTTAAATCAGGAGAATAATTTTCCATATAAAGGAGCATAGTCCTTTAAATATGGTGGACAACAAAAATACTACACTTTGATGGACCAGTAGTGTGAAGCAATACCATTAATTCTTTTTTGTTATTCCCATGACACTAAGACTCCCTTCAGAAACGTTTTCTGAATAAAACTTCTGCTCGTACTAATAGGATGACCACACAGACAGGAGACATTCAATCTCACTCCTAACTTACCTTCAATAGTTTCTTTAACTAGATCAGCATTTATTTAAAATAATGACTACCTGATTTATTCCCCTGTCCCAGTTTTCATTTTGCTCTCATTCTGCCAGTCTGGAGTGACAAGAATTTTCTACTTGTCTTAACTTTCTTTCGACAATTGATTTTATTTTTAAAAAATGTTACCAAAAAATTGATACCTATTTTTTTAAGAACTTGCTGTGAATAAAACATATATTTAATATAATTTGAAACAATTTCTGTCAAATCCTAGGTAGACCGATGCTTCTGAGGGTTACCACACGTTTAAAACATCACTTCCTCTAGGCCTTTTTTGGTGTCATTTTTTCTACATTAGTGTTTCCCACTTATTCAGTTGGAATAAGTGGAACAATATCAATTAATTAGTGGCAATACATACAAAAAATTAAAATGACTTACATTGTTTTATGCAGGAAGTCACTATAAGAGCACTAGGCTATTGGCACAGCCCTCAGTTCTCACCTCCATTCTGCTGCTGTAACGTAGGTTAGAAGGTTCCATGTGCCTGTGCTGTGGGCTTCTCATGCCCATGTCAGTCACAGATTTTACATCAGTGAGATCTACAGCCTGTGGAACTGCCTGGCAGTACTTATGCCAGGGCTAGATGCAACTTCAGTGCTGCCCCATAGCAGGAATCTTGGACATATCCCCAAGATAATCTGGAGACTTGATTCAAGAGGTATTTGATGACAGTCTTTCCTTAATCATTTTGTTCATAAGTGAATAATCAAAATTTCTAAAATGACAGAAAGTTCCATATTTACTTGAACTGCTTTTTAGTCCTTTATTTGGAATCTGTCCTCTGGGGCTTCTTTTTCTTCCTTTCTGTATTTACTGCAAAGCAACAACTGAATGTGCATATCAGATGGATGTGACAAAACCCAGGCAGCTAACAATGAGGGGTGGCTAAAGGAGAAGAGAGATGCTAAAAAAAATAACTCTGGATGAAGGAAAAAAATCCATGCAGATATCATGATGCTATAATTGCACACTCAGTGTGCTGTGAAGAAATTATCTGCTCTGGTAGGATCACCTAGGAACTGTATACATTGAACACACACTATTAAAGCCTGTGTCTGATTCCATTAACACATGACAGAGAGACCCAAATCAGTTCTAAAGGCATTTGCAAGCAGCTGCTGCCACAACAAAGATAATATTGGCATAGCTTTTCAATTGTGTAAAGAATAGGCAGCTTTATTTTAAAATTCCATCTTCCATTTGTGCCTTATAGACAAAATGCTGACTTGAGTAATTTTTAAAGCTAATTATGTAAGAGGGATTTCACAAAATAGCTCTGAACTACTTAAAATGGATATTAAGTTTTTTGAAATCCTGATACGACAGCTGCAGTAATGATAGCTATTGTTAAGATTTGCTAGACTTTCCTCTGTCATATAAGCTCAAAAATGCCTGTCTTATTTTCCAAATATCTTCTTCCTTTCAGGACCTAGGAACAGCATTTGTTTATTATACGGTCTTAATGTTCAGTAGCTATGCAAGAAAACCACATACCCTTGAGCACATACTTTGTATGCATAGTATAATAGAATGATTTCCTACTGGGTGTGTTAAACAGCATTTATTTGTCTTTATCTTACCTGAACTATGATGGACCACAGGCTTCCTGAATGCAACTGTGTCAAATCAAGCTTGACCTTTTCTAATGGGGATTCCAATCAGTTGTTAACTGTGGAAAATAAGCTGTACTGGTGCTTTTTCTGTACACTTGAAGTTTCATGCCCTTCAGCAGATCTCCAAGGATATTTTCTATCACAGTATACTGATGTGGCTAAAGTGGACTCAGGGACAGTCCAAGTTGTGGTTTGTCTTAATGTCATTTAATGCCACTGGTGTGGCAGCAACCTGCAACTGAATTTGTTTCTCTGTACGTTAAGATCTGTAATCTTTCCTAATATGTGTAGGATTTACAAAGATATCCATTAACATTCATGCTGTGTTAAAAATAATTAGCTTTCCTTATAACAGATGTTGTTGAGATCACCATTCACTAAGAAGTCCCATACACGGCTTCTTCAATTACGTACGAGAGAAATTGTTACAGGCTCTAATTTGAAAGTCAGTCTAAGAGACAGCATGAACTTTAGCCATGTCATGAAACACTGGAATTCAAGACCTGATTGTGAAGTGAATATTGGCTTCATTTTCCTGTTGTTATGGAAAACAATTACTTTGAAATATAACACCCAGATTCTGATATCATGTGCATTGACAATGCTAAAAGAGAGATTACAGATACATATTGGAAGCTGCTCAAGTAAGAGTGCCATACAACATCTCGTGTGCTGTGTGTTTTCCCAATTAAAATCTTCTTCAAAGGTGTTTAGAATACACTGGTCTTCAAAAATGCTAAGTAAAAGCTGTTGTATAGCTGAACTGTTCTCTATGTACCCACTAAACAGTACTTCATGTGACTAGATTGACAGCTGAAAATTGTTCACTGGATGCTCAGTTGCTGGGATGGGTTTTTGAAAATAAAATGTTTGACTGAGTGTCAGTACAGGAGCCTAATGTCTGGATTTTATGACCCAAGAAGGCCCTAATCACCTTAGAGATGCATCCGGATGAGATGATATCGTCTCAGTCTGAAGATCACCGTCACTTAATGATGCTTGTGTATAATGATTCTGACTTTTGTTTTAATTGATAAAGTAAATTGTCAATCAGTAACTGTAATTGTACAAAAAGTAAATAGGGTAGCCTTAATGGGCATAATTCTTTAAATCAGTCTGAAAAATGGAGTTGGCTTTTTCCTGCTTGTGTGTCTGCATGTAGCTCTTAATAACAATCCACCGTTAATTTCATAGCTTGAATTTGACAATGGATTTGATCTATTCCCACTGGACCACTTGAGAGACTTGGCTCAGTGTAAGCAGGTGCAAGCCCAGACTCTCCTGATGCAGAAATAGTGCTGCAGCTAGTGCAGGCAGATTAAGATGAGAAGTGCAGAACAGAAAAAATCCAGTTAATTGCTCTTTTGTAATTCACAGTCGGTGAAATCACACTTTCTGTTGAAGGCAAGACTACCTTAACCTTGAAGTTCAGAGAAGAAAACATTTTATCCACTGCCCACAGTGTTAGTTCATGTGGAAGGTAAAGAGAACAAGATTGTTGCATGTCATTTCTGAGAACAAAAATATTTTTTGTTTCTCTATAGAGGTATCTAGAAAGATCAAAGAAGGATTTGGTCTACAACTTTTTGTACATACAGAAAGTAAGAAGAAAACCTCGACTTAAGGAACTTTGCCTTCTAGATAAGAACTATAAAAGGATGTATTACACGTGGGCACCTCAATCATACACAGATTAAATCATTCAAGAGATGTCTGTTAGAGCCAGGAATGAACAGAGATCTGAGTTTCAGGCTAGATTTTTAACTGCAAGACAAGTTCTTCCCACTTTTTATATACGTTCCCTTTATGATGCAAGTGAGGTTTCCAGCTGTAATGAAGTGTCTGTAACAGATTTTAACAATATCAGGACAGTTGATTCAGTTTGAGTCCACCTAGACCATGGATATGTAAAACTACAAGTAGCAGATGAGAAAGAAGACATAGGGACACAGAAGCATTTTTGCTGGCATCCTGGGACAGAGCTCAGCTCAAAGAAATTGTGATCCTTCTATATTGAGATCAAATTGCCCTAACTGCATGAACAAAGGAAAGGATATGACTTCAGTTTGAAACAGGATTTGGAGAAAATGTAGCTAAAGATTTACCTAGCCTCCCAAATTTGTTTGAGGCAGTGAACATAGTCTGGAATTTCCCTTTTGTTTCTGTTTACTCTTATTGCTCATATTTGTGATATAGCCACTTTTTCTTTGCTATGTATATTCGTGTTGCATCAACAAATGAGAAAATACTGTAAATAATATAGTTCCTTGTCAGATCATTATTTGAATTCTGTGGAGAATTGTGTTTGAGAAAAAAGGCACAAATTTTAAAAGAAAAATATTATTAAATTCAAACTGTTTGCACAAGTTGTTTTTTTTTTTTTTCAATGGAAGTATAAATTTTGTTCATGAGAAGGTGAATGCAGTTCCTGAAAATGAAATTTTTTCTTTCTGCAGAAATTGTAAAATAGCATGCATTTCTGTCATACATTCTGAGAAACTTTGGGGTTTATTCATTCTGATGGATGATTAACTTAAATTTATTATGATTCAGAGTAATGTTCAATGATTACTTTCATGCAAACCAATCCAGAAGAGCCATTCTTGTAGCAGAGACAGTGACATTTCCAACCTTGTAAAATTACAGAATGGAGATAAACACAGTTTCCAGGGAAATATTATCTTTACTATTTTATAATGTGCTGGAATTAAAAACCTAAAATACTTGCAACTGCATATTCCTCAGTGAAAGAATTAACTGTGAAACAAAGTCTGTCTTTTCACTGAAAAAACCCCTACCAACAAGTCTGAGTTGTAGTTCTGCAAACTTTTCTCTGCTTGAGTAATCCTATGAAGCTCAATGGGGCTACAGAAATACATACTAAATCACCTAATTGAAAACATAGTTTTAAGTGTAGTTGAGCACTTAGTACACAAAGAGAAGACACTGCCAGATAAAATTAGAAAATAAACCCATTGTTTCAAATCTGCAGTGAATTTTTCAGAAAGGCACACTTTGGGTATTTCTATTGTTATCTTTATGACTTCCGTAAGATGCGTACGTGTCATTGTACCCCAGGTAAAAAATATAACCCAAATCCACAAAGTTATGAGAGGTTGAGGGCACTTTTTCCTAGTCATGTTTTAAGCAATTTCAGTGTTTACAATTTGGAAAATGGAGTTAATTTTACTCAACAGAATATGGCATTGCCAAGGCAAATAACTCCATATACTTTTCTGCTAATGTTCTTTTTATCTATTGTAGGCAGTAGTTATTATTATAACTATAGTGATTTGGAACTATGAATGATGCAATATTTATAGGCAGAGATAGTATCTTTTTTAAAAAAATAATCTCATATAATTTGAAAAATGCTAAAATTTAAGAACAAGAGCCTTTCATCAGGTTTTGAAATTTAAACCTGGAGAAGAGTTAATGTCTGTGACGTTATTGGAATAAATATTGGAATATATATTGGAAGACCAGCCTTTTCACTCAGGCTGTTTTAACTTGGACCCGTGGAGATCATCTTCAGGACTCTGTCAGTTTCAACTCCTGCCTATTCAGACCTTGATTTTTCTGTTTGCATCCATTTCTAGCATGGATGCTAAGTATATGGCAGTATTTGTGAGTATTAGAAAAAGAAATGAAAGAGACTGCCAATTGACTTCACATTGTAAATGTGATTGCTCTGGGTAAACAGTTTTCAGTCAATGCTGCCCTGAACTAGGTGGTAAATGTAGAAGTGAAAACTCTGTAAACCTATAAGATTCCTTTGTTTTTAACACTCTTGCTTTTGATATGTTTCTGAAATGGTTTTTCCTAGTAGTGTTATAATTCCTCTTTTTGTATTTGAAAAAAAAATACTACTACATACAAAATGAATTATTGTGGCTAATTTTCTAAGGAAGACAGTGTTGAGCTTTGTGGGTCTTAGTCTAGCATGACTTTATTGTCCTTTCCATGAAATTTTAATAAATCAGTGAGCAGATGAGGCTCATGAGATGAAGTCATAACTTGAAAATTTCTGTCAGTTCCATGCCTGAATAATTGTTAATGATTATGATTTGATTACTTCTTGCAGAAAACTTCTAATTTACTGCAAGGAAGGAACAACACACACATACCAGTGAACTAATGGAGGCAGGTAAATGCTAATTATTTGCCTGTGCTGTCCCAAGAAATTAATGCTTTAAAAAAAATATTCTGATCATCCAACTAATTAAAAAGAAAAATGAGTTTGGCTAAACTAACATTCACTGATAAATTGACAAGCAAGGTCTATCCAGTTTTTCCCAGGGTCATAGTGACCTTCACAGTTAACTTCTCTCTATTTTGACTATAGTTGGGGAGAAAAAGAATTGATTAAAAAAAGGAGTAAAAAATTCTCATTAAAATGGAAGTATTTAATAAGGAAAAAAGGCTTTTTTAAGAATCAGTTGTATATGTAGTTCTGTTGTTCATGTGCTCTCATCCTTTATGCTCATACATTTTTATTTGCATTGATTAAACCTGTGGTAAAAATGTCATTCTGTGTGCCAAGTATATATTACAGAAAAAAATAAGTGGCAGTCGTGTATTCAAAGTCAGATATATTATTTTGAATCAGTAGCTATTCTAAATATTCTCATTTGAACTTTAAAGAATATTGTTTAAACTGCAAGATAACAGGTTAAAGACATATTCTTTTCAGTTTTGTTGGCAAGTTCTTCAAAGGTGAAAAATAACTGGAAAAAATATTTTTTAATGTGAAGGGTAATGACATCAATACCCACCAAGACATTCAATAGCTCACAAATTATTGATTCTAGATCATAAACTGCATTATAGTTTCAGCTGTATTAAGTTCTTTAACAAAACCAGCCACTTTAGTGGCAGAAAATGAACAGTCAAGTAAATGATGACTGAAAAGTCTGCTAGCTTTTTTCTTTAAACTGTGATTTCAGTTTTAATTTTTTAAGACTTATTATATGGAAGATTAAAGCACATTTTTCAGTGTATCATTTAAATCAGTCATGAATAAGTTGATACCAGTGGGCAATGTGTTTGAATATTTCATCACAAAGTGATGGAGCGTCTTAGCTTGTTAGAGTGCTTTTACTCACCGGTCCATTCTGCTCTGTTGTTTGACATGACCTGAATAAAGAATGACCAAAAAGTTCAACAAGGACAGAATTTAAAAAAAAATACAAATCAATAGAGAAAAAAATATGTCTCAAATTCTATCATTGCCTTAATTCAGTCAGTGCTATGAAAATAATTTTCTGAGTTATTCAAAGTTGCTTAATGATGTTTGTCTTGCACAAATACAATTTACGAAATCAAGGTAAATATTTATTCCTGTAAACAGAAACTAAATACAGTTAAAACGGATTTTTTTTTTCTATAAATTAATTACCCAGTTCTTTGACTTAAAAGGTTATATTTTTTTGGACTCCAGTTCACATTTCTTTCCATGACAACAGAAGTCCATCAAATATCTTGTCAAATTAAGGAAGAAACTAAGAATTGAAAGAGAAGCTTGTATTTCTAGGAACACTTTCCTTTCTTCATGATTCCCTTGAGATCAGAAATTGTTTGGAAAACCTTAGATTCAGAAGTGTAAGCTTTTTTCTCTGAGTACTCTAAATCAGGTAGATTGTTTTATCTAGAGGGCATTAGAATCAGCACAACAATGTTATTTCCTGAGTTATTACTATACAGAAGGGTTTAGAGAGTCTTTCTTGGGGTAGCCTCAACAAGTGTAATTATCCATTGACAGTGCAACCTCTAACTGACATGCTTTTCCTACTGGTACACTGTTCTTTCCAAGAGACCCTGTTTCCCATACTTGTGAGGCTCCAAGGTCCAAGTCAGCTTAAAGTGACAATGGCTTTTATTAGATCAGTGAAAACTATGCAGGATTCAGGTTTTTCTTTCAACTTTGAGACCTGCAGAACAGCAAAAACCATGCAAAATTCTTTGTGGTTTGTCAGCACCTGTCAAGATTCAGGAGCTTTTGGGTGTAGCAATAAAATCATAGAATAGTTTTTGCTGGAAGAGACCTTTAAGATCAAGTCCAACCATTAACCCAGAACTGCAGGGTCACCACTAAACTGTGTCCCTCAACACCATATCTATGCTTCTTTTAAATCCCTCCAGGGATGGTGATCCCACAGCTTGCTTGGGCAGGTTATTCCCAGTGCTTGACAACCCTTTCAGGAAAGACATTTTCCCCAATATCCAACCTAAACCTCCCCTGGTGTAACTTGAGGCCATTTCCTCTTGTCCAATTGCTTGTTACTTGGGAGAACAGATTGACCCCCACCTTGCTACAGCTTTCTTTCAATTAGTTGTAGAGAGTGATAAGGTCTCCCCTGAGCCTCTTTTTTTCTATGTTAAACAAGCCCAGTTCCCCAAACCCTCCTCATAAGACTTGTTCTTTAAAGCCTCTACCAGCTTCGTTGCTCTTCTTTGGACATGCTCCAGCACCTCAGTGTCCTACTTGGAGTGAGGGTCTGAAATGCTGGGGTTAAACCCCCAGTCCTGGATGCGGGTTGGCATATGGATGATATCCACAACCAGGCAAGAAAGACCCTCCTCATTGCTTTTTACCCAGGGTCTGGCCAGCCTTGGGTGGAAACTGATTAGATCACCATCAGAGGCCCATGCCTTTCACATTAACTTGGAGGCAGGGCAAGAAGCCACCTCTATAAGAGCTGACTCTGCTTGTAGTGGAGTTGAGAGATCTGCTTACATTGTGTATGTGTTGTGTGGGGATTCTGGCTATTGGAAGGTTTCCTTGACTCTTCATAGCAAGTGGTGTTCCTGGGATGACAGGTCCAGAACATGAACCTGTGTCTGAGTCTCTGCAATATAACTGGGCTCATGGCCTGGCTGCTACCATTGCCCATGGCTTAGCTCC